>NC_056741.1:1036493664-1036558664 GCF_019279795.1 Protopterus annectens
CCCTTTCTGAAAGATATTCATAACCATTTTGTGGTTTTAAAACTGGTAGGAAATATTTTCTTTTTATGAAGATATTATTTGTCCTTATGTTAAAAATCATTACAATGGTTTGTTTTTGTAACTTCATTTTTTTCTTTTTTGCATTTAATCCCATTTGCTTTTTTCTTTGTTTAATACATCTTGAAAGGCAGACAAGTATTAAGTATTCTGTTTTTTTTTTCACTTACAAAGTCAGATGTATGTAATGATTTCACCTTGCTTTATAATGGTTATTGGTTATATTTAAGGTAGTAATTAAAATATAATATCATTCCAAAATGAATTGCGTATTGTAGCTCTGAATGAATCATGCATCCTTTCGCTTTCATCATAAGAACCTTGATGCCCTGTTTCTTAACCACAATTGTGTCTAGGGACTTTAGACAACAGTATATAGTTAAATCTGTTATGAGTAAAATGCCTGTGGCTATCCTTACATGGCTAATCATAATGAAACTTTTTTTAATGACTGACTGACTCATTGGTACTGAAGAAGAGTGTCCTTCAATACATTCTATAACACCTCAAGGCTGCCAGAAGGGTCTACAAAGCAGATAGGCTAAAACAGATACCAGGTAACTGTCTTATGTCCAACCTCTATACCAAGGTCCTGCTCTCCTGTATGAGTAGTCAAAAGGTTTTGATCTCCAAGAATCCAGGAGGCCTTCCTGGCATAAGGACATGTCTTGGATTATTGGAAAGGAGCAATTGTGATGACCTGGTCTTTGGGGCAAGAAGTGATGGTTTGGAGAAGTAGCCAGGTGGTTACATTAAACAAACGGGGAATTGGGTACTATAAAATAAATCAATAAGTCATTTTTCTCCTTATAGGTTATGACCAGCGAGTAAGTGAAATGTTGCCCTTCATGAATTTTACAAATCTTTTAAAATGCATTGGAAAGGTTTATTTTGCGTGCAGCTATTCCTTTTTTTCTGCTTTAGTGATTTGTTCTGAAGGCTCCTGTTTGTTTTTTCCTCCTCATCACTCTGCTTTCAAAGGGAATGCCTTGTCACAGTCATTGCCTAACACAGTTCATGACATGGACTTCGCTTTTGTTTTCAGTCTCTTTCTCTTTTTAATGAAAGCAGAATTTTGGAAAATAATAAATGCTTAGTAAACTGAAACATTAATTACTTTAATCTGGACTCAATATCTTATTTCATGTTGATCTTGAGGAAACCCAAATTAACTAATAGGTAATTTTGTGGTTGACACATGTACATCTCTGTTTTTTTAAAGGTATGAATAGCCATGTTGCTTATTATAAAGAGGGTTTAGTATTCCACACTTTTTTAAAACATGATTTAGTGTATTTGTTTAAAATGGGGGTCTGTTTATTGCTCTTGTGACTCATCAGGCTGTATATGATTTGGGGAGAAAAGGTAACCAATAAAGAAACCCCAGCCTTTTAAAACTTAAAAGTGCTTTTGCTGGTAGCAAGAGCCCTACACCTCTTTTACTTATGTATGTTAATTTTGATATCACACTGCTTCAGGTTAAAATGTGAATACTGTGTCCCCAGATTTGTACAGTCTCACCATTTACTAATAAAACATGTTTGTGATCAATGGCCTTTTCTCCGTGACAAATTAAATACTGGCAGATGAGCTGTGAGCCCTAGGATTACTGCCATTTAAAATTATATCATATTTTTATCTTGTTCAAGATTTTACCACTTCTATGAATTATCTTGCAGAAATTTTTGCAGGCTTTAAATTAACAGGTTTTAATGTGGTCTTTCTCAGCATTATTTGACTTAAATTGTCAGTTATGTCTGAGCTATTCTACTGTCGAGCTGATAGTCTGGCAGTAAGAAGGCTGCAGGTTTTATTATTCTTATGTTTCCAGGTTTTTCTGATCATCATGCAGTGACGTCACATTTTTGTAGCTGAAACACTACCCATATTAGGACATACTCTGCAGGCTTAGAATTCAGCAACTGTGTGGTGCCAACCATGCCAATCCCTTCCTGCTCATGTAATTAATTCTGGTTCTCAATTTTACATAACTACATGAAGGACTCAGAGATACAATGCATCCAAATGTTGATTGTACTCATTGTGTTAGAAGCAAATAATGAGCATTTGTTAGGACTAATGAAAGAAAAACCTATTGCGATATAACAGTTTCTATACAGAGAAAAGTTTGACATTAGCAATATATTACTGTTTACTTCTCTACCTCATAGTCATCTAATAAGAACATTTTAATTAGGCTTTTAAGTGCTGTTTCTTTTATGCTTATTGCGTAACTAATTCAAGAATACTCTTTTTTTTTATTTCTCCAAATCTTTTGAGTTTCTAATACCATGATGGGAATGGACCCCATTCCTAAGTCAAAGTACAATTCAAGTTCATGAAATTAGTATTGTTTCACTCTTTGATGTCAGCCAGTAGTGCTCTTCACAGCACCCATAGTGTGCCCAGTAATGACTCCTTCTGCAATTCATATAGAGTTACATGTATTGGTAACATATTTAAATAAGATTGTACTCTTTTTTATAAGACCTGTGACTCCTACTACTATTGGAAGTGTCTGGGTATCTTTCTTCCACATTGCTCTCATGTCTGCATGCAAATCCTGATATTTTATGACTTTGTGTCTCTCTGTATGCAGGACACTGTAGTCACTGGTTGTGGCAATTTCAATGATCAATGCTACTTTTGTCTTCTTTTCATGGACCACTATATCTGGTTTTCTTCCATCTGTCTTTTGAACTGTTGGTGATGGATGATCCCATGTGATGTAGAATTCTTCATTTTCCAAGATGCTTTGTGGCTCATATTTCCTGTGTTTTTCAGTCACTTCAATAACATAATGTTTACACAATCCCCAGTACAACAGTCTTGCCACATTATTATGCCTTACAGTATACAGTCCTTCTGCCATTAGTATACGTATCTATGTGAGAAGAGTGATGTCATAGTTGTTATTTCATCTGACATGGGCATATGTCATCACTTCACCATAGTGTGTTACAGTGAGAGGCTGGGTTGTTTTTAAAATAAAAGCATGACATATTGTTTTGTATTTGCACATTCTATATTCAAACCTTTGAATGTTTTCTTTTAAACAACTAGCAGTTTATTTTTTGAGATGTAATAGAACACAGAGTGAGGTGAGCAGCCACTGCTCTGCTGTGTCCATCTGTGCAATCCAAGCCATCTTTTGCATTCTGCTAACCATAAGTACAATTTTATACTGTATTTTACACTTTTAAATTGTATTGTTTTTATATTGCTGATTTTTTAAAACTGTTCTTGCTGATTTGTTGCACATTTTGTCTGCTGTAGCATAGATTAGATTCAGATCTGCTGGAATCTGTTTCTGTTTATTAAACTGAGCACTAAACCAGGTTATCTTTTGTTGGAAAGGGCCCTCCTGCACCCTTGTGGCAGGAGAGTGCAGTTAGGGCTCATTTGATTGAAGGTTGCTGGCACAGGGCTCGGTTTTTAGCTTTTTTATTGGTTAAATTGTTTAATTCAGTGTGCTCACTGTTGCTACATAAGCCCTGCATTTGAGCAGGTTTGCGCTTGTTTTATTACAGCTCCACAGAGTTAGGTAACCAGCCACTGCTCTGCTGTATTCATCTATTTTTGCGTAGCTCACCACCGTGCACCATCGTGTACTACTGCGCAGTAGGGGTAACCATTGGCAGTTAGACAGAAAAACTTCAGTAGATAAATTTTCCCTTAGTAGCTGCCTGTGATCTGACCAAGAAGTCCTTAACTTGTGCTTAGCTGTTCAGAGAGCACCTCAGCCATGCTTTTGCTCCTTAAGCAGTTCCAAAACCACCAAATCTACAATAGTCTCATACCATTTAGAGAACTCCCACTAGTATAGACCCTTTATAGACCACCCCATTAGAGACCCTGCTTAGAGCACTCAGTTATACCACACCTCTCCATTTTCTCTCCCCACTGTGAAAACAGGATTTAACCTAGTATTATGGATGGTCAGTTTCCCTCTATTTATCTTGCTAGCCAGCTTGACATGGGTATCCTGAGGCAATGTAGCAACTGCCTCATATACACTGACAATCCTATACTCCTAAATTATCCATGTACAATTTGTGAGAGATGCATCTACACTAAGAATCTGCAATCCTTGTTCTCCCGCTCACAGAGCAGTAACACTGAATAGGTTGTCAGCTCACATACTACACCTCCTATGCAAACCAAACACTCAACACATAAACCATCATACACAGAGGTACTGACTAGAAACCTACCTAAATACCAGATACCGTCCAAGCACAAACATGCTACACCTAATACAGCACATACAGCACTCAATGCACATATAAACACAAGCATCAGTGTCTCATCATATAAGCCCCTAAGGGAAAGCACATCTAAACCAAACGTTTTAGTCATAGGTAACTCCATTTTAAGAATGGCAGATGTCCTACTCACCAGGATGGACAAGGAGAAGTTTACAGTCAGCTGTCTATCAGGTGTCAGGATCCATCAGATCACACATGCACTCAAGTTTCTCAGCAACAAGTACCGTTATGAATGTGTCATAGTTCATGGTGTGAATGGCTTGATATGTACCTGAATAGATTATATGAAGAGAGAAAATATTGAGCTCTCTTAATATGTGGCCCAGGCAGGTATGTCCCTAGCCTTGAGCAGCATTCTACCCTCACCTAGGATAATACCACAATATAAACAAAATAATGATTGACTTCAACAATTGGCTTAGTTTCTGGCGTCATCCTAAGGGGATCCAGTCCCTGTCAGCCTGTGATGACATGGTTGATAGACCACACTGCTTTGCCAGAGATAGTCTTCACATGTCACCTCTAGGCTTTTGGTTACTGGCTAAGGCACTTAAATCCCCCACAGTGCCATTTTTAGGCAAGGTCTCAAGAACAACATTTTCAATGTGTAAATATTACTCACAAATAAATTAAAGGTTATGCTGCTAAATACTAGGAGTTTAAATAAGAAACTGCACTATCAAGAAGCACTCCCCACCCTGGAGGATGTTGATATCTGTGCAGTCACAGAACCTTGGTTCAGGGCCACAGGAAGTACACTGGCGTTGCAAGGCTACAATGCTTTCCACACTTTCAGACCTCAAAATAAACGTGTGAGAACCAAAGGAGGAGGAGTATATATCGTCATCGGAGATAAATAAATGTGGGACACCCCTGCACAGCCCAGTAATCAAGAGCCTCAATCCTCGCCACTAGCACCAGTGAGGGATGTGCATTTGGGAGGATGACAAGTACACACACAGTAAAGTATAATTTCCCTTAAGAGCACACTGAGTTCACAGTCAGTCTGGGGCTGGTTTCTCCATCTCTCTCCAGATCCCCAATAAGACTCCCCACTGGCACAACTTAAGGGTTAAGATCTCAGCCAAGTGGTCAAGCCAAACCTCCAGCATTCTCTCTGACTAACCAGTGCTTCATGTCCCTGCCCAAGTAGGTTACACACACACTTTGAGATTTGATTTATATACAAACACACTGACACTCCTGGGGAAGGCTGGCACAGGTTTACTAGCTATGCCCCCTTTTGCCCAGACTATAAGGTAGTAATCACTGCCACCAACCACTCTTACTTATCAACTGCTATAAGGCCCTATCCAAAGGGTGACCAGTCCTACTGTGTGATGTTACTATTGTCCAAATGGTAAGCATGACCAACAGCAAGGCTATTGGTGTGGCCTATACAGTGTCACCAAATACATATGCAGGTACTCTAAGAGCTTAAATATCTCTAAAAAAAACAAGCCACAATTAAAAGGTTTAAATATATTTAATAATAAATAATAAAAGCACAAGACAATACTCAATAACTCAACACAATGACAACAGAGTTCAGAATCATAGGAAATATTTTAAAACAACATTGCAGGACAGTGTCACACAAATACAGAAAACATCTAAACTAATCTTACTATATTCCTATCTATCTCTAAGAGAAATTACTGTAATCTAGTACTTACTATCAGCAAGGCAGAAGCACTGATGAGATTATGTTTCTAGGTCCAAAGACAAGTGCAAAATGCACAGACCTTCTCTGAGAGATAGTTCTTAAATCAATAATACACATTACTGCTGGTTAACCAGGATGACATCACTCTTTGTCACCTCTGCCTTTACTTCCCAGGCTAACAGAAACTTAAAATTTAACACCTCTGTGTCAAAAATACTTTTCTCTCAGAAGTTTGCCTAGAACTGGAAGTCGTAAGACCGTTAAACACTTTTACATCTGAAATATGTAATTATTTCTGTTTCCAGACAATACCAAGAAACCTCTAGCTATAGGCATCCTGTCTCCTAGCTGAAACTGACATACCATGATTGTAAACAATTTCAACGTATTTTCTTGAGGGTTTTCAAGTTAACTTTGTATGTTCCCATTACTACTATTAAAACATACATTTGCACAGGTATATACATGTCTGTTCTTTTCTAGTAGGTACACTGTGGTTACATTCTTGAAGCTCAGTACATAACATACAGTTTAACAAACACACTTCTGCACCAGCAGTTTAATATACACATAACATTTAGTTCTCTTACATTTGTAAGACAAACCTATGGACCATATTAATATTCACAAATGATATATGATTATTTACAAAATTCCAGATAGCTGGGCTGGCAGCATTTCAGTTTGTCACAACACCTCTAGACTTGTTAGACAGGAAAACTCCATGCAGTTGCTCCAGGTTCAGCTAACTGTGGATAAGACTCCCTTCTAGTCATTGTTAGCTATAGGTCCCCTTCAGTGAACCATGACACCCATGCTGCTTATTTGGACCTACTTGAGTCAATCAGATTACAACCAAACACTCAAGTCATAGGCAATTTTAACTGTCCCTGCATTGAGTGGGAGACTTATACAAGTACCAGCATGTTTGAACAAAGTTTTCTGGACTTTGTTGACACAAATGCCCTCGAAAAATATAGTATGCAACCCCACAAGGGGCTCCAATATTCTCGACCTGGTCCTCACCAACATGGATGGACTGATGCACTACCACAAGTATTGGACCCTTACTGGTTAAATCTGATCACACATCAGTGACATTTGAAGTAGCTGTAATGCCTGAACTACTCTGAGATGAAATCAGGCTAAAAAAGGGATGGCATAAATAATTTTCAAGCTCCTGTTCCCACAGATGGCATTGGCAATTATACTGAGATATACACAAATGCCCTGTACAATCACTTATACAAATGTATTGACACTGCTATACCTGATAGTATCAAAACAAGATCCTCAAGAAAAGCAAGCCTCCCTGGTGGACATCTAGCATGTTCTAGCATAAGTTATACAACAAGAGGAATATGTTGCTGTCTAAGAATGAAAAAGAGGACCCAGCACTGGAGGGACACTCTCCTCTGCTTGAACAAGCAAATAAGGCAACTTATAAAATCCTCTAAGGGCAACTTTGAAAAAAAAAATAGCAACCATAGCTAAAGATAACCATAAGGCATTCTTCAGCTATAGCCATAATCTAAAAAGTAAGACCCAGGTGTGTGCTGAACTAGTTGTGGATGGCATCACACACAATGATCCTGTGAAAATAGCTAACTTATTAGCTGACAGATTTGGTAAAATTTCACCCCACTGTCCCTCCAAACATTCCACAAAGCATTCCCTCTACATCTCTCTCACTTTGCATATCCAAAGAGCAAGACATTAATGCTGTCTCCAAGGCCAAAAACACAACATCTGTGGGATCAGATGGCAACCCAGGATGCATTTTAAATGTTCTAAAACATGAGTTAGCAACTCCATTAGGTACTCCCTTCATCCACAGCCTGAGTACTGATTTTTGTCCCTGCTAAATGGAAAACAGCAATGATCATCCCTCTTCATAAATGGGATACAGCAACAGGGGTCTATATTACAAGATCAAAACTTTAATCGAATAACTGAAGATCGATCTTGTAATATCGGAACCTAAAAACGTTGAACGGTCGATTCAACCCAGGGAAGCACTTCCCTTGGCCGTTATGTGGATTATGCCCCTTTCTCTAATTTGGAGCGATCTCGGAGTTGGTATATTTAGTTAGGGGGTGTGGGGGCACAGCTCCCACATTGGGGGGGGTGGGTAACCCCCACTCTTAATTTCAGATTTAAAGGGGGGGTTGATGTGGCCAAGGGAAGTGTTTCCCTGGGTTGAATCAGCAGTTCAACCTTTTTAGGTTTTGATAACTTAGCATGGAGAACATCGATATCTGTGCAGTAACAGAAACCTGGTACTGACCTGATCATCACCAACATGGGACTCTATGCTCTATGACCCAGAAGTGTATCCCTCCTGGTAAGATCAGACCATAAACTAATCTCACTGGATATTCACATCCCCCGACCCACCCCTGCCCCAGGAAAACCACAGTGAAAAACTTGCACACTAAAAGGATAATCACAAAGCTGCTTTTTAGTTATGTTAGGAACCTGGGTGGTAATTCCCAGATATGCTCAGAATTAGTCCAAAATGACAAAACCCACCAAAGGGCAATATCTATCCCAGCAGAGTGCCTTTGACCTGACATCTGCTCTCAGGTAAGAGCCGCCTCTCAAAGCTAAAAATACACAGCATCAATGGGACCCAGATGGTGTCCGGGCGCCTCCCATGAACTCCAAGAGAAGCTAAAAACCCACATAAAGCTACTGTTCAGTCTTCAGCCTACTACAGGATAGCCTGACTAGCTTTGGTCTGCAAGCCGGAAAGGAAATCATCACGGACCTCATAATAAAGATATTGGGGGACCTACAAACACTGGATCCTACCCAGTTCGCTTTTTGTTAGGGCAGATCCTGCCTCTTAAACCTGGTTGATTGTAGATGGATTGCAAACTGGCTGGCAGGACAGAAACCACATGGTTAGAATTGCTGGAGCCATGTCAGACTCAAACCAGTTACAAGTGGTGTGTCCCAAGGCTCAGTCCTGGGACCTGTTAGAAAACATTTTATATAGCCCACCTAATCATGAAGGGATTCACATCTAGATCAGGGAGGTCATCGTGCCTCTTTACTCATCCCTCATCAGGCTCATAATGTACCCAAGAGGATCAAAGGAAAGGGCTCAACATGATGCATATGCTGCCGGGTTAAAAACTCCAGCTCTACTCAGTGGCATACCACAAAAAATCCCAGTCCAGGTTAGAGAGTCCTCATTGACTCTCTCAAGAGGAATCTTGATGTATCACTGGTGTCACTGTTAGACAGAGGCACAGTATTGCCCTAGGGCAGATAGCCTAGTATGAACCTATGAACCTATGAACCTATAATACAAGATTGATCTTTAGTTATTCGATAAATTTTGATCTTGTAATATAAATGCCAGCAACAGAATCTAGGAACTACAGACCCATAAGCTTAATCAGCTTTATCTGTAAGGACATGGAACAAATCATCATGGACCTTATAAATAAGGATATAAATGATCTCCAAACCCTTGATCTGACACAGTTTGGTTTTGTCAAAGGCAGGTCATGCCTGTTAAACCTGATAGACTTCTTTGGAAATGTCACCAAAACCATAGATGTAGACAAATCTGTGGATATAGCTGAGTTTGACTTAGCCAAGGCCTTCAACACAATTCCATAGTTGGGCATCATTAGTTAACTATCCCAATTGAATATCAACACTTATGTTGTCAGGTGGGTTGCTAACTGGCTCACAGACAGATCACACTCAGTTAAAGTTAGGGACTTTACCTCAACCAGCAGACCTGTTACCAGTGGGCTTCCACAGAGGTCAGTGCTGGGCCTCCCTATTGCTTGTAATGTACTTCTCAGAAGTTCAGGTCAAAACAGAGGGGCTGTGACTGACTAAGTTTGCTGACGACTGCAAATTAGGTGTAATCATTGAATCTACAATGATGTGTGTCCCTAATTGACAGGGGTGACAGGTGCTGATTGAGCTTTCTTTTTTGGGGATAAACTCTTGGTTAGGCTTGTAAGGGCCCCAGGGCCATTAGCCTAGTAACCTCCTATGATCCTAGGATCCTATGTCATTATACTTCCAGAGGGACCTAAATAAAACAAAAATTGGTGCCAAAGCCATGGACTCAAACTCAGTGCTAATAAATGAACTATCATCCCCTTCAGTAAAAATAATATCCCTGCAGACTGTCATATAAATAATAATACCCTAAGTAACAACTCAGTAGTGGGAGACTTGGAAATCCAAGTTGACTGTAGCTTAAACTTTGATGACCATGTGTCTATTGTGGTAAGGAAAGCATTTTACATTGCACACCTCATTAGAAAAGGCATTGCCTCAAGAGTGAAAGACATCTTAACTCCCCTGTGCTTGACCCTCATCAGGCCAGTAATTGAGTACAATGCTCACTTTGGTATGTACCTTACCAGGTACTTGCAGCATCTTGGGACACTTCAGAGATTTCTAGCTAAAAAAAATCCAGGGTCTCCAGCACATGTCATACATTGACAGACTAAAGTCACTGTCACAGTACTCAGTAGTGTACAGACTGCTTAGAGGAGACTTGTGCCTGGCCTACAGAGCAATCTCAGATCAAAACCTAATGGAAATGCTGCACATCCAGAAGTCAAATGGGAAAAGGGGCACCTGCTCTAAGACTTTAACCTGACCTACGACATAAATTGGACTTGCTGGAGAGACAGATATGTCTCTCAGAGGTGGCCACACCTCTGGAATAGACTACCAATTCACATCAAACAGAGCTCCTCTGTGACCCTGTTTAAGCATAGCCTAGATGACCGGATGTGAAACTGTAAATTCCTGCCGGGAATTTCACCAATGGGTAGTCATTGCTAACTAAGATCCAGAGTTTTGAAAGGATACTTTATATTGGGTTTATCTAGTATTATATTGGGTACACACAGCTAGGCTTATAAAGATGTTTGTGTCACTAGTCCAGTAACCATCTACGAACCTATGAACCTATGAACTATATGCTCACGTAGTCCATTAAGCTTAACTGATGGAGTATACTGATCTAAGACAGTAGCTAGACAGGTGAAGCACATTTATTGGCTAAACTACTGAAGTTTTTAATGAACAGTATGTGTCCATTTTCATAAATGATAATGATGATGGTGAGTGTGGACTGCTGTTTATTCTATAATTCCAGTAAATCAGTTATTTACAAAATACCCTAATTACAAGGTATCTTTCAAATATTAATATAATAAATAGTTGAATGATATTAATATTATGGCACGTGATGAAACTGATATAATAAAAACTGGATAGAAAGCAAATTAAATGGAATATTCACAAGTACCCTTATAAGCTTTCATAAAAAAGTCTTAAATAACCCCCTAAAACCCACCAGAAAGCAGGAGTCCTGAAGCTATGATGGCAACAAATTCCACAGATTATGGGTGCATACAGAAAGAGACCTCTGCCTGGGAGTATACAAACAATATTAGGTAAGCAATCAAAGAAAATATAAGAGGCCTAGCCATGTACATCTTTGAGAAGGCACACTTAAATGTTCTTGGCACCAATTTTGAGTATTTAATAGTGCCAACCTCCCAAACAATGCAAGGCCATGCATGATAATCTTGCTGTAAATTTATATCTACACATCTACTAATCATGACTAGCCATAAAGGCAGACAAAGTAATACTTTGCTTGACCTGTAGTGGGGACTTATTCCACAGGCTGGGAATACCTAGAGTTAAGAACCTGTTGCTCCAGCAAGTCTAGATTATTTGTTGGTGTGAATTTGGTCACCAGAGGACATCACATACACATGCCAGAAGCTACTAGCAGTCCTAATTGTGGTGAACAGAGGTTAAGAGCCAATGGGTAATGCAGTAGCAGCTTTTGCACTGAGGAAAGACACAGCCCATATATGGCCAAGAACCATAGCATGAGAACCTCAAATGATGCATGTGCTGTAATAGACAAACAGTGCACATCCGACAACAGAGGTGTCATGTGACAGTAAAAAGCCACTCCAGAGAGCAAGGTCCCTGCAGAATTCTGTACCTACTGTGATCATGCTTGCTCTGCATTAGGCAGCCCTGTGTAACGAGCCCTGCTGTAATCAAGCTGAGATGAAGCCAGAACATGTAGCATGGTTTTAAGGTCCTTTGCGGCAAGAAGCTGCTTGATTAAGATGATATCCTTCAGACAGCAGCATGACAGTTTAAAAATGTTGATACTTGCCTTGCAGTTTCTAGATGAGGCCAGAGCAAGTACCACTCTTTTTAAAATCCAGTAGTTGAAGAAGGTGTTTCATTTGGGTTATATTTTTCAAGTTTTTACCACTTGAACAATTTACCACCACCTGAAACACTCTGTACTGTTAATGAGTCATCAAGAATCACATAAAGGTCAAGTACTTTAATATTAAACTCTGAGCGATTACCCCCGTAAACAGACATGGGGTTAAGGTTAGAACATTAGACGTGCAGGACGTAACATAAATTATTACAGCTTTAGCATTGACTGTGTTGACTTTGAGATAATAGCTCATCATGGTTTTTCTGAGGAAGTCTGCATACTTTCCAGATGAAAAGCGCTTCAAAATATCACATTAAAAGTTTTTATACTTGGTGTTGCTTGTTGGATGCCCTTTTGGTTTCGCCAGGTCCTGCATTGTGGAAATAATAGCTCATCAGACCATTGAAGATGGCAGCAAAACAGTCATGTTAGAAATCAAGAGGAACCTATCAGATGTGAGGGGAAGATAGGGAAATGTTCTATAACTTTATCATAACAGTGATATTAAAAACATTTATAGTCAACCAAGTAGACAAACATTCAGATAACAGAAAAGGGCCCAAATTAGAACCTAATAAAATGCTACATGACATGATGGACAATTAATCCAGGAGTACTCCCTGAGGCTTGTCTGCAGAGATAGGATGTAAACCACTCAAGGACAGTAAATAACATCTCACAGCAGTCAAAATATTAATGTTATCAGTCAGCTGCATTTAGTTACTCGATGATCCTAAAACATAGACTATATTAAAGTATAAACAATATGTTCATTTCAGTTGTCTGTGAGCTACACAGGTAAATCAAAATACGATGGCAATATAACACTATTCTGTGTATGCAATAGAGTGTCCTGATTTTTTGCAACTAAGGTTACCCTTTAATTAATTTTAATTAACTGACTTAAATTAAGCTATGCTTGACTATATCAGCAGTACTGAGCTATCAGCTTGATTCTCTGCTTGCATTCTACAATTTGCATACCAGACTACTTTTATCAAACTGGTTAGTTTCTATTTTAAGAAATTTTGATCCAGTTATTTTTCATATTGTCATTCATTTACTTCAGATTAATGTCTTTACATGTATTTATTTATTAAGGTTGTTGACTGGATCAGTGATCTGGTCAGAGACCATTTTCAGCCAAGACCCGGGCCTAATAGACAGTTACAAATTTTCACATTCATTTACATCTCTGTAATACCATATGGTACAGTCAGTGTAGCATATAATCTACAGAGACAAGTAATATTTGACATGAATACAGTACAAATACAGGAACCATACAATGGTGATGTACAATGGATAGCATATGACAAGCACTTTACATCTTCATTAAAGGATGTCTTGATGACCCCCATCTAAAAAAATCCTACATATGATCTGGAGCACTTCTGCTCCTTGTCTAACCTTCCCTTTATTGATTAGATTATTGAGAAGGTCATCTAGGTACAACAAAGAAATTATAATCTTCTAGACACATATCAGTCTTTTATTTGGAGATTCCATAGCCCAGAAACTGCCTTGGTTAGGGTATTTAATGACTACATGTCACAAAAAAAATCAAAGATTGTATTCCATTCCTATCAAACTTGATTTCCTGAGGTATTTGATATGGTTGATGAAGTGGGCTTTGCAATGGTTGATGGAGGTAATACCCTGACACATCGAAACACATTTTCTATTACTAAATTCATAACACCAACAATCTCATCACTGACTGAAATGTTGAAATCACCCAGAACTACCAATTTAGTAGATCTGACACAGAATCAAGTAGGAAGCTTATGAACTCTTGTAGGAAGATTTTCATGGTACTAGCTGGAAAGTATATGAGAAGGAACCCGCAGCTATTATGCACCCAAATAATTTTCTGTATTATGTAAGCAACTTGACTAAGGATAAGTCTGAATGATAAAGTCCTATCCCCAGTACTGATATCATTCTACCTGTGCAAATGAATAACCAACACTCTCTGTGGGGCATAGCCACTGCAAAACAAGAACCAAAGATCTGCTATAGCCAGTTTTTCAATGTTAATGCAAAATCAGCATTATACAACAAATTGAAGATGAGCCCAAGTTTGGTGTTTATTGACCGTACAGTCATATAAAAAGTCCTGCAAGGAACCACTGGTGCACAAGTCCCAGCTATCATGTTCTGATGACATCTAGGAAACCTGGGTGTCTGGTAGAGACAAGGTGAACCCCTTCCAGTAAAAGATTTTTCTCCAGGGTGGTGCTGAGTGACTAATGCCATCCGACTGGTACATAAATTAGTGAACAGCAACCATCATTCAACATGCCTCAACAACTTTGCAATAGCAAATTTTCCCTAACTATGCAAAATCCATAGCAGGTACTTGTGTAAACACACATGGGTGGAACAACAGAAGAAGGTCATGGCTGTCCTGTTATGTTAAATAAAAAAAGATTGAGGAAAATTTAGTCAGGAACACTGATTTGGGATTAAGAGGAGTCATTTGTGAAGGAGCATACACACACACACACACACACACACACACACACACACACACACACACACACACACACACACACACACACACACACACACACACACACACACACACACACACCAGATATCCCTAAAGCAGAACAAATAGATTCCAATAATTAAATATAATAAATTAAATGACATAAGTGAATATGGCAGTCATAATATGTGACCACTTACTAACTACTGGAGGAACAATAACAGTTATAAAAAACATTAGGAAGCATCAGTAAATAGTCTGGAAGAAGGAAAGCCAAATCAGGTATGCATCATTTGCAGTACTAGAATGAGTTTTGTCTTTTCAGAAATTTGAGTATATAAATCAAAATGAAACAGAACATCAGTCACAGCCTGCCATGATAAGTGATGCAGTCCAAAGAAAGAAAGAAATACAAGTAAGCACAAGTGACAGACTAGTACTAGAAGTTTTGGGGTAAGTCCAGTGGCCAAATCTACAAATTATGGTAACTTCAAAGGAAGAGGGACAGGAAAATGAATGAACAAAATTCTCAAAAGAACCGAAGTGCCTTATAATCCGAAGTACTAAGAAAATGTGGCAAATCTACAACACAAACAATTAGCTAGTGTGAAACCATTCTCAAATCAAAAACACTGCCAAATGATGGAAAATCAAAACATCAGCTCCTACAAGATGTCTGGCTGCTTTATCCAATACGTCTCTGTCAGATATATGTAACTAAAGCAAATGACCCCCAACTCATTGAAACCAACAGGTGGCAATGTACTACATGTAATTACAAATGTGTCAGCTTGCAGCAGAGCATGGAGATATCGGCATGTTGCTCAGGGCAGCAGTACTGCAACATTCACAGCACAGCAGCATGCATAACATATCAGGGGACTTACTTGGTTTACTTACAAAAAGTGATGTTCCTTTTATTTATTTAACATTTGTTTTTATGTAGGAGAGCAGGTGTTACAATGTTAACAGTGCAACAGCGGATACAGTGGGGACAGATGTCACAATGCTAACAGTGCAAAAGGGGATACAGTGGGGACAGGTGTCACAATGCTAACAGTGCAAAAGGGGATACAGTGTGGACAGGTGTCACAATGTTAATAGTGCAAAAGGGGATACAGTGGGGACAGGTGTCACAATGCTAACAGTGCAACAGTGGATATAGTGGGGACAGGTGTCACAATGCTAACAGTGCAACAGTGGGCACAGTGGGGACAAGTGTTACAATGCTAACAGTGTAACAGTGAATAAAGTGGGGACAGGTGTTAGAATGCTAACAGTGCAACAGTTGATACAGTTGGGACAGGTGTTATAATGCTAACAGTTGGGGACAGGTGTCACAATGCTAACAGTGCAACAGTGGACACAGTGGGGACAAGTGTTACAATGCTAACAGTGTAACAGTGAATAAAGTGGGGACAGGTGTTAGAATGCTAACAGTGCAACAGTTGATACAGTTGGGACAGGTGTTATAATGCTAACAGTGAAACAGTGGGTACAGTGGGGACAGGTGTTACAATACTAACAGTGCAACAGTGGATACAGTGGGGACAGGTGTTGCAATGCTAACAGTGAAACAGTGGGTACAGTGGGGACAGGTGTTACAATACTAACAGTGCAACAGTGGATACAGTGGGGACAGGTGTTGCAATGCTAACAGTGGGAACTAGGTTTTTGTTCTTGCAGGCTATGGTCTGCAGAAGCATATATATTTTTTATCTTATCTCTGTTTCCTGGGATTATTGTGCAGTTCTTTGATGTGACCTGACTTCCCATATTATTCTAGATGATGTGTGGTGTGCACAAGGCCTAGGGATTGGCATAGCATTATATCAGTGATCTGGCATGTGGGCAAGGCAAACCATGACTTACACAGCATTTGGCCAGTTACATTTACAACATAGACTTTTGGCTGAGGGGGCTGGAATCATACATCAAAATTCCTACATAATCACCCCATTCCGAAAACAAAGAATCATCAAATATTTTAATGTAACTAATCAGCAACAATATCAGGAAAATAAATAAAGATATATGACCGTCTAAAAGAAGGAATCAAGAGGGGCAGTTGTTCACAAGGTTCTGATATTAAAAACAATAATGAACTCATATGGACTCAGGTCTGAGGGCTGGCATAAGCGATTTTCAGCTGGCATAGTGGTTAATGTTTTTGCTTTGTAGACACAAGATACAGGTTTTGATTCTCACCTTTAAAAAGGAAACTAGCAAGGCATAAAATGGTCCCACAAGGGCAGCTAACCTAGTACTTACTAATAAACCTTATTGTTGTCAGGTTATCAAATGGAAGGTATAAATGGGATGTGGCCTTTTTTTAGGTCCCCAAACTTGAAAATATAATATGAGGCGTCATCAATGTTTTAAAACTGTTTTAATAATAAATATTACATAATAGCAGGTCATAACACTCCACCTGTTGACTGGTTCTTCTGTTCCTCTGGCTCAAATGTGGTAAATAAAATAATTGAACACAGCTTGATGTATAACTATGCAACAGTGGTAAAGGGTACTTTGTGTTAGCCTTACACTTGAGGTTATTAATGCTGTTATTCATTCTGAATTAGGATTATCAGACCAGTATTGTATATCATGTGAATTCAAGGCTCCTGTGGCCAGGAAAATATCTCATGACCTTGCCTAAAGAAAATATTAAAATTTCAAAATCTGTAGCTATTAATTGTGATATTAGGACATGGGACTGACAGAGAGCAATGAATGGTCAGAGTATCAGTTAAAGGTGAAATTTTTTCTCTAGCTACAAAACTAATATGGTTGATAAATATATTCTCATGGATTCAGTTATACCTATGAAGAAAGGATTTCCACCATAGAGGACAGCCAAGGTGACTAGCTTGAGATTATGGAAGAAAGGCTGTAGGTAAAATGTAGGGAATATCAATCTTTTAGATCAAGAATGATGAAGGCTAAATGCTCGTATAAACAACTTGTAGTCAGAGTGCCACTTATAGTGCTTTGTTCAAGTACCTGTGTGCTTTTGTGAAGGGTACGGCATCTAATATTAGTATTAGTTTTCAAGACACTTTTACAAGTGATGCTGGAATATAAGTTAATATCTTTGCAGATACATTTTTGACACTGCCTGAAATTATAAGGAGGTATCAGTAGTTGATATAAACAATATGGACAAATGCCCAGCTCTTTTGATGAATAGAGTTTTAAAGGCACTTACACAATTAAATGGTCTTGTGTCACAGAGCTAGATGGTCTAAATGTCTTTTTTCTTAAAAAAACTTTGTTGGATCCTTAATGCTGTACATGACTGATACGTACCAGAAAATATTAGATGATGGCTATGTTCCAAATGAATGGAGGAAGGCAATTGTTCTTTTTCCCAAGGGTCAGTCTTGTTCTAATGTTAATGATTATAGACCAATTAGCGTAACAAGCACATTAGGGAAATGTTAGGAAAGAATAATGAGTTCATTAATGGCGTCAGATATACCTGGTTAAGGTGTTTACCTTACAGACACAAAGTACACTGCTTGATCCCAACCGTTCAGAAACATACAAATGTTAAAAAGGCTACCTGGGATCGATAGCAGAGAAATCACTTATGAAAATGTATCAGTATAGTTTTGTTTAAGGTCATTCTTATTTGACAAACTTGATCAGTCTTTATTTCAATATAATCTAAGCCATGGATGTAGTCCCCCCCCCTACACACACACACATAGATGTATTTGGATATTGTATGGGCCTTTGATATTATATTACATAAAGACATTATCAGTACTTTAAATAAGCAAATATGAATTTTTATATTGTTAAATGTGTTTGCTGTTTTCAAAATAGGACTTATTAGGTATGTTAGGTTACAGAATAATTATTCTTCCATTAAAACAGATGACTGGGTCCCACAGGGGTCTGGTATGGGTCCTTTATTGACTTGACTTTTTATGTCTATAATGCCTGTTTTAGAAAATTCATTATGGAGTAAATCCACAGACAGTACAAAAATCGGTAGTTGTCAGTATAATTCTTTATCAGAATGAAGTTCAAAAATTCTTAAATTCATAATGGAATGGCCTGAAAACTTGTGACATGCAGTTTAATACTAAAATGTATGATTTTATATTTCATTGTAAATAACCTCAGCTATAGTTATGCTCTGAATAATAACATCTGAACGCTGGCAGGCTGCACAACAGACTTGGGTAGACAGCAGATTATCATCTGAAAAGCACTTGAAAGAAATAATAAGATCTTAAAGTACACTTAACAATGTGCTTATATTGTATTTCTTACAAATGAAACATTGTTTTGCTTCCAATTTTTAGGCCCTTGTTATAATACTATGGGTCTTTCTGTGTTTATAATATTACACAACTAAAAAGGTTAGACAGGGTACAGAGATGTTTTACAATGCAAATTAGATCTCTTAGGTACTTGGCATACAAGAATAGATTAAATAACCTTACCCTATATTCCACTGGGTATAGATTGATGAGAGGTGATATATTAATTTCCAGGTGTTGAAATGATGATGTTTTTCAGCAATCTTGGGAATTTCATGTACTTTACATATGTTAAGTACAAGGAATAATAATCTGGTAGTTTCCTTATCATTATATAAATCAACTATTATGTTTTGCTTTTTTTTTACTTTAGAGCAGGAAGGCTGTAGAACACATTATCTCTTTATGTTAGAAATGATGCTACCTTTTCATTGTTTAAGAAAGAGTTATATCACTCATTTAATGACTTGCTATATAGTCCAACATAGACTGACTTTAAACAAAACTCCCAAATATCAACTGCAGTACAGCATGGGGGAGGATGCTGCATTCCTGAGTGCATCATCCTTCAAATGAGATATTAAACTGAGGTCCCATCTGCTTGAGTTTGTGTTACCTTGGGGGGATAGAGTATTTGTGGCACGTGGAGGGAAGATGCTGTACTGGGAGTCCAAGGAGTGGTGGAGTTGGATTCCATGGAGTGGGTTGTAATATATGTATCCTTGGAGGCTGGAGGTTCACAGTGTGGGATGGGAGTCATATGGGATACACTGGGTTGGGGTCTTTGTTGAACGATGGGCTGGATCCTTGATGGCATATTACCCATGCATCACTCCACTGTATGTCTCTCTCGATCATCCCTGTGCCTGAAATGCCCCTACCTTTTTTGCTGCAGCCATGTTATGTACTACTGCATAGCAAATAACCTCATGGTCTTTGCAAAGCAAGTGATGATATTCTTGACTGTTGGACACAATTGCTTATATGCCTATGGTACAGCACAGTGCCCTCACAGGGATATCAGGTTGCATAGGTGTGACCATTCTGTCCACAATGTCCCACACACTGCTGACAATGGAAACAGTGACACTGTACACCTACCTGCATGTTCTACAATTGCCATGTGTGATTATGTAAATAAGCAAAACCTTCTTAGGACTTATATAATCCCTGTGTAGTAAAAAATTCACTGTTAATCAGAGTAGTCATCTGAAACAAAACTAACACTAATATAATTTTTTTGTTCTCTCTCTCTCTCTCCTTTTCTGTGTCACTGTTCTTCTTTTTTGCTGTCTTGTTTGATGCTTGTTGTTTTATGCCTATCCATGTATGTTACCATTTTTGCAGCCTTCTCCATGGCTGTGCCATAGGTGAAGTACAAATTTCCATCCCACTATTAGTCCTGCCCAACCCCCACCAGCACTCCACCTGGCTCTAGGCCTGCCTCCCCATATGGTGTGGAGGAATGCAGCCTGGTGGCTTTACTGGTGTCTGATTGTAGTCACTCAGTAGATAGGAGTACTATTGATCCCACCACTGGCATTGGCAGGGGTTCACAATTTGTCATTCAGTGGGAGTTTATGGAGGTAGTAGGTGGTGTTTTAGGACCAGTGACTAGATGCCCACATTGGCTTCCTGGACAGGGTGCTCATGTAGGTGCATGAGTAGCACCATTGTCTGGCTCTACCATCACCACCATCATGGCAGACAGGACCTAGTAGAGAGGGTGGTCACAGTGGTGGTTGACATCTGGAAGACAAACTCATTCTATTCCCCATCCTGCTAATCTCCTTCCTTATGTGTCACATGTCTCCCCATTGGTCTTTGCCTATGTTTTATGTTTGTTTGCATGCATGCCCCTGCTTTCACACATCTAGCATAGTTCTCTCTCCTTCCTTGCCCCAATGTTCACTATCTACCTACCCCTATATACCCTTCATCCCCTTCCCCACTTCCACTCTTACCTTCCCTGTGTCCTTATCTATGTTCCCCTCCATTTAAACAAAAAACATATATAAACATTGCTGAGTTCCACTTACTGTGGCTTCCAGTCATTCTTGTAGCATTGCAGTGTTGTGCATGTACACAGTCTTAGGATGCAAATGTTACTTTTTCACTACATGTTTTCTTGCCATTCTAGGCAGCAATTGCAGAAATCATTCTCTCACTCTCTCTCACCACTGAGGCTTTGTTTTCATTGGCAGATTTCATCATTAGCTGCATCCTTGGCCAAGGGAGTGCTGCTAGTTAATTGATAATCTTGTCTGAGCCACATAACACACCTTGGCATTTCAACAGCTGCCTTAGAACGTTTGCAGAAGGCATGTTCCCTAGTCTCAGTGCATATACACCATTGCCTTTTCCTTCATAAAAATAAATTATTTTATGAATGAAATATTCTAGGTTTAAATTTAATAAATGACATAATCATCGTTTATTAATATATATTTTGATTAATTCTTTATTTTTTCTCCAGAATGCCTGGATGGCGCACGGATTTATTTTTTTATTTTATTTCATTTTATCCATTCATTTATTTATTTGTTTTATTTATTTATTTTTCATCATACTGAAAATGTATACAGTCCAAAAGCATGCATTGCTTTGAATTGTCTACATTATAGAAATTGATGTATAGTTCCAAAGATCCTGGCCATTTCCCATTGTAGACTGATGACTTAATAAATCCTCTTTTAAAATATCACATTAGTGTTATCACAGAAATAAACACAGCTCTGGATATATGTGGTGCTGTTGCAAATACAGCTGATGTACTCACTGGCCATGACTGCAATTATTTTTACCACATGGAACTAACTAGTGAAAGACAAAAGGATATCATAAAGGCAATCAAGAGATATAATATGCTCATTAGTATGACAGCGTAGATGATTAAAACTGATTTATTAACTAGCTGCTCACAGGTACTGGATTTGTTTCACTCAGCTTTCATTTGCCTTCTGTGTGAGCCCGAGCAAGTCCCTTAACCAAACAATGGTTTACAGAAGTTGGATTTGGCTCCTTGATGGTCTCCTGGACTGCATGCCTAGTGACTACCTATGAACTTATGCCTCTGTCTCCCACCTAACCACTCAAGGGTTAGGGGTAATATGGTTTCCAGTGAGCAATGTTCTTTACTATCATGGAATATAAAATGGCAGGATGAATTAGTTCTCTAATAAAAACGTATACTTAGTACCAGGTCACCATCGTATATTTAATTATTTTTGATGGGTAACATTTCTACTGACCAAAGACTAAAACTATTTCTGTTGCAAAGGTTAAATTGTAGATTTTTGAACATATTCCATGCCTAAATATGTAAGCAGAGTATGGCTGGCTCAGATTGCTTGTGACATAGTTTCATTTTATTTTACTTTATTTTACTACTGGGATCCATTTCTGTGATTTTGCTGACATGCAGGAAGATTAATGCTGGAGGTGAGCAGAACAAGGATATGTTGGGACATTAACTTTTTGCCCAGCCCCTATCCATGAGGCACTCAGCAAATAAACTGGGGATGAATTTGTGGTTTCCAATCCATTTGTCCATATTACATTTGAATGGAGTAATAGTAGTACTTTACTTTATGTGGAGTAGAAGATGGCTACACAGAAGAGGTATTATCTGTGATACATACCTATCTCTCCAACATGTTATATTTATATTGTAAAAGAGGCTGAGATCCCTTGAGTGGGTGTTCATTGCAACACTAGGCTTGTGAATATGTAATAGATGTGACAGGACAGAGTTTGTTAAGGCCATCTACACGAAACAGAGGTCACCTCTTAGTAGCCTGAATGATACTGAGAAGAAGGATAAGACTTTGAGGCAATCTGCATAGATTTTGTAATTTAGGTCCATGAGGTTTTTTAGTGAGAAAGTCTTGTGGTTGCTCCAATTGTGACAAGTGTTTGGACAGGTACATACAGAAGGAGGCATTACATTCAAGAGCTGAGTACAACTGAATGATTACATTCCTGGGCCTGGACACCATACTTTTAGACATAAGCTGTGTGAGGAAAACGATCTTCCTTATAATGGGCACATAGTGATCAAAGGATAGTTCATTGTTTAAATAGGTCCCCTGGTCCCTGACTTATAAGATCAACTTTCAGGGGTGCGTTATCAAACATGATAGTTGCAAGGGAAGTTGTGATTGCTAAATTAATAAAGTAACTCAAATGACTATCTCATGCAATACTTCATTTCTAGTGGCATTTTCATCAAAACTTTACTTCCTCATAGAAAATATGAGGCTTGTATCATTCAGCTACCTAACATGAAATGAACTCTAGTCTAGCAAACCAAATCCATCCATTAAACAGCAGAGTTGATGAGCTCAAGTGCAGATCCCACACATTGTTTTGTTTTGTAGCATTAAATCAGGCGTACTGTCATCCAATATTCCTTACAACAGCACTGAACATCTCCCCTTAAGTTGGCTAACAGCAACATATGTGCAAATCACAAAACTGCAAATCTGACCAGATGTGATTCTATTACATTTCCTCACTAAACTGTAGTTTGACCTCATCTGTCTGACAGACAACCCTAGAACATGTTTTGCCACCAGCTTCACAACTGACAGCTCTGGGTGGGTGGGTATTGGATGCATTGCCTGCAGTAATCTGACACAGCGTTGCCATAAGTAGTGATGTATAATTCATCACTAGTGCTTCATCTTGCTGTCTCCCCATCATCAGTGTAACTTATATCAGCTGCAACTCTACAATGTATCTATAATGAGGGTTAATCCTCTCTGGCCAGTAGAGCAAAGGATTCCACTTTTTCAGTGCTCAGTCACTTTAGCCTGAAGCATATATACCCCTGAGGAACACTTTGCTGAATTCCATGCTGGAAAAGTGCATACTGGAAAGCAAATGTGTATTAAATCTGTTACTGTCACACTTGATGATTTAAAGACCGAGATCACTGGAGCTTGTGTCAGTGGAGTGGTTCGGAGGGAGAAAGCAGACGTTTTAGTCCTCTGCTCTCAGTAGTTATGAGTCACATGGTTAAATGTACACAAAAGATGAAATTGTCATTCCTTGTCTCATCATAGCATGTGCTGCTCATACTGCTACAACTGCATCACAGGGAAAGGGTACATGCTCTGTCTCCATCATCATAGGGAAAGGGCACATGCTCTGTCTCCATCATCATAGGGAAGGGGCACATGCTTTGTCTCCATCATCATAGGGAAAGGGCACATGCTCTGTCTCTATCATCATAGGAAACGGGCACATGCTCTGTCTCCGTCATCATAGGGAAAGGGCACATGCTCTGTCTCCATCATTATAGGGAAAGGGCACATGCTCTGTTTCCGTCATCGTAGGGAAAGGGCACATGCTCTGTCTCCATCATCATAGGGAAAGGGCACATGCTCTGTCTCCATCATCATAGGGAAAGGACACATGCTCTGTCTCCGTCATCACAGGGAAAGGGCACATGCTCTGTCTCTGTCATCATAGGGAAAGGGCACATTCTCTGTCTCCATCATCATAGGGAAACGGCACATTCTCTGTCTCCATCATCATAGGGAATGGGCACATGCTCTGTCTCCGTCATCATAGGGAAAGGGTACATGCTCTGTCTCCATCATCATAGGGAAAGGGTACATGCTCTGTCTCCATCATCATAGGGAAAGGGCACATGCTCTGTCTCCATCATCATAGGGAAGGGGCACATGCTTTGTCTCTATCATCATAGGGAAAGGGCACATGCTCTGTCTTTATCATCATAGGAAATGGGCACATGCTCTGTCTCCATCATCATAGGGAAAGGGCACATGCTCTGTCTCCATCATCATAGGGAAAGGGCACATGCTCTGTTTCTGTCATCGTAGGGAAAGGGCACATGCTCTGTCTCCATCATCATAGGGAAAGGGCACATGCTCTGTCTCCATCATCATAGGGAAAGGACACATGCTCTGTCTCCGTCATCACAGGGAAAGGGCACATGCTCTGTCTCTGTCATCATAGGGAAAGGGCACATTCTCTGTCTCCATCATCATAGGGAAACGGCACATTCTCTGTCTCCATCATCATAGGGAATGGGCACATGCTCTGTCTCCGTCATCATAGGGAAAGGGCACATGCTCTGCCTCCATCATCATAGGGAAAGGGCACATGCTCTGTTTCCGTCATCATAGGGAAAGAGCACATGTTCTGTCTCCATCATCATAGGAAAAGGGCACATGCTCTGTCTCCATCATCATAGGGAAAGGGCACATGCTCTGTCTCCATCATCATAGGGAAAGGGCACATGCTCTGTCTCCGTCATCACAGGGAAAGGGCACATGCTCTGTCTCTGTCATCATAGGGAAAGGGCACATTCTCTGTCTCCATCATCATAGGGAAATGGCACATTCTCTGTCTCCATCATCATAGGGAAAGGGCACGTTCTCTGTTTCCATCATCATAGGTAAAGGGCAACATTCTCTGTCTCCATCATCATAGGGAAAGGGCACATGCTCTGTCTCCGTCTCTGTTAAATTAGCTGGAACCATCCAGGAAGGAAATGGGCATCGAGTAAACATTCATGGTCTCTCTTTCTCTATCTCTCTTTTCCTCTCTCTTTCAAATAAAAATCTCATGCATGAATGCACATACAGATACAAACACACACACACACACACACACACACACACACACACACACATACACACACACACACACACACACACACACACACAGCCAAACACACAATTACACATATAGGTTGTCTGTGTTCCCCATAAAGAGTACAACAATTGTATACAATACAGATATTCAGTACTGAAATCCAGTACTCACATTTCACTAGAATGCAAAACTAGCAATTTGCCTTGTAGATCATCAATTTATCTTTTGTATTTTTCAATATAGTCTGCCTTCTGAATGTGTCAGGGTAAAATGACATAGAACCATTGTGTTTACTAGAAGACCATCATAAGCATGATCTTCACAAAGTACGTCATGTATAAATTTAATCTTGTCAGATGCTGTGAGTTATAAGAAAGTTGAACACGACATGTTTTCCATTGTTCAGCATTTTCTGTAAGATTTTAATATTGATTTCAAGGTTAACATTTACGACCTTGCATGCACTTTAACAGAGAAGTAACATTTTACTGCAATATTACTTGTACCACTTAGTATCACACCCACAGATGATGATGTCTCCTTTAATCATCCAACCAATAGCTTTTATGGCAAAAATCATTACCTTCTTTGTAGTCTATCTCTTAGAAAAAAAAGCTTTCAATTCACTCTCTTCTCCATAATTCTCCATATCTATTTGAGAGGCAACAGTTCTTTTTGTTTCTGTTTTAGTAGCTGCATTATTTACAGTACACTCCTGACATAAGATATTTTATATTCTTTTCTTAATATTTTTCATTCACTTTCTCATGCATAATTGTTCCAAACCCTTTTTGTTTACAAATTTTAATGTCATCTTGTACCTATATTTTCCTATGTTTTCTTTTATTTTTCCCACCCCATCAAATAATTATATTCTTTCTTCCAATAAGCAATTGTTATATTTTCTAACAAATCAAAATTCCTTATTTATGTTTTTCAGCTAGATTTGCTGCATTTCATTTTTCACAATGTAAACATCTCACCATGCTATTGTTGTCAAAACAAACTGATTTGTATCTCTTCTCTTTTGCCTGTGCTATGTCCTTACACTTTCATTTCTGTAGCTTCATCTTCTTCATTTCTTCCCATTATAATGTCTTGACTTCTAAATTCTTCTTACTTCTGTTATACAGTCCCTATAATGCTTAGAAATATAAGCATTTTTGGAAGATTTGTCTAACTGGTGCAAAAACAATAACTGATAATTGCTTGTGTGTGACTAATATTAAATTACTTTTTACTGTCATTCAGAATAGTTATGGTGTAGAAAACATTTACAGTTTTTTACCACAAATACTGATTGTTCCAATACACATATCATTTGATACGCCTACTGTAAGAAGTTATTTTAGAGGACAGTGTTATTTTGTCTGAATAAGATGTCTTTCTTCAAACAACTGGTGTTGCAGTGGAGATAGCATACGTAAACAGTTATGTAAATGTAGTTCTGACAGAATTGGAACATAAATTTTTTGTTAACAGGTCGCAATTATTTTAACTTGATGGACTGTTATTGTAGGTTTGTTGATTTTTTTTTTTTATGGAAAGGTGACAAAACTTCCTTAGGTGTTTTTAGAAAGTATTTATATAGCACTATTATTTTGTATATATGCCTGTGTTTGGAAGCTATTTTAGAGGACAATGTTATTTTGTCTGAATAAGAAGTTTTTCTTTAAACAACTGGCATATAAAGTATATAAATAGTGCTACTTTTTAAATTTTCATATTCTCATTCTGATTTAAGTAGAAATTTTCTAGATAATACTATAGTTACAGATCAGATTGGTACTTTTTTGACACTGTAGTTTATTTATTTATTTATTTATTGTCATTTGTTAACTGGGTTAGTCCAACTGAGTCAAACACCCATTTTCAGTGGAGACCCGAGGAGAAAAGCTCCAATTACATATACAAGGCAATCCAAAAACAAAAAAGCAGTAACTAATACAAAGATAAAAATCACAATATTTCAATAGGACATCAATTTCAACAGTAGTAATGACAAGAGACAGTACATAAAATGAGATAAACAATGTAAAAAATTATTGTATGAGTTCAAAAATTCCAAACACATAGTAGCAGATGTAGGTCCTGAGTAGGAGTATTTACAAGAGGAGATTGTAACATCTAAATTGCACTGTTAAGAGTAGTGAGAAAAGACGAAAGTGGGTAGAAAAAGAGTGAGAGAAATTGAAGTGATCAGAAATAGAATATAGGAAGAAATCATTCAGAAAGTCATGTAGGGGCTTGGCAAGGGCAGGCCAGGTTTTAACAAGATAATGTTTGAGTTCTTGTTTGAACTGAAGCTTATGAGGGATGCTTCTTATTTTCAGTTGAAGGGAATTCCAGGTGTGGGCTACAGAGTACTTATACAGGGAATTACCAATATTTTTTGATGGCTTCTAGATGTCAAGAAGGTGTTTGTCAGATCTGGAAGTTGACAGCGGGGGTTATAGAGTGACACAATGTTAGAGATGGAGGGACAGGATGTGGGATTATAAAGAACTGAGTGTGTGATGTGCAGTTGAGAAAGAGACAATTGTTTAGGGAATTCGGGCCATTGTAAGGATTTAAGGGCAAGGCAGTGGTGGGATTTGTTAGATAGATTAGAGGCAAATCTATGCAGACGACTAGATAATAAAAGAGATAGGGCCAAGGAGGGTTTGGAGGAAGAAGAGAACAATTTGTGACTCCGGTACAGAAGACTAAGTTTCTGGTGTTTTTTTTTTTTTTTTATGGAATGTTGGATGTGTTTGTCAAATTTTAATTCATCATCAATTATAACACCATGTAATTTTGTAAAGGGGTCAGGACTGAGAGTGGTATTGTTGTGGGAGGTAATAGAGAAAGTAGATTTGTGTGGTGCCAGTGTTTTTGGAAGGAAAAGTAGACGTTTTGTCTTTTTTTGGGTTTAGAATCAGTTGATTGTCAGTGAGCCAGATTTCAATGGATGTAAAAGTGTCTTGGGTGAAAGCAAGGAGTTCAGGGATGCTATGGGCAGTGGTAATAAGGAAGGAGTCAGCGGCATATTGTAAGACTGTAGAGAGGTTGGAGGCAGAGGATAGACTGTTAATAAAAATATTGAAAAGGAGAGGTTCCATTATTGAGCCTTAGGGTATACCAGTGTTAACAGGAAGGAATGGAGAGATGGCAGTTTTCATGTATGGATTGTTTTCTATAGATAAGTAGCTAGAGAACCAGCTTAAAGATGGCATGAAGAGATGAAGGTCATAGAGTTTATTAATTAGTTTAGAGTGATAGTATCAAAAGCTTTGGAGAGGTCAAGTAAAAGACAGGAAACTAGTAGGTTGTTGTCACAGGCTTCTGATACTGTTTGATTAAATGAGAGCAGGGCTATAGAAGTGCTACGGTGAGGTCTAAAGCCGTGTTGGGTGGGAGCAAGAAGGTTATTATCTAGCAAGTGTTTAGGTAGCTGAGTGTGGACATACTTTTCAAGAATTTTGGAAAGGGGGGATAGTATAGCAGTATAGGAATGGATTGGGGGTAGGAGGATTACAAGGGTGGAGGATTTTATTTATGCTAGACCAGAATTTTTGGGGGTTGTTGTGTGGGCTACTTTGATTGGAGGCAAAGAAAGTGTTTTTTTGTCTCTGATAAGTTTTTTACACCTGTTTCTAAGTTCCTTGTAGCGTTGGAGTAAGGGAGGAGTTTTATTTCTAGCCCATGTTTTCCAGGCAGCACCCCTTTGATCCATGATAGAGTGTGTTTGCTTAGATAGCCGGGGAGCACATTGTCATTTTATCCTAGTTTTTCTGGAAGGTGCCATGGAGTTTAGTACATCTAGAAATCTACTGAAAGAGGTTACAGCGTCATTAAGGGGGAGGTTTCTGAGGAAGGACCAGTTAAGGTTGGACAATGTTGGACAATGTGGAGTTTATATTAAGGGCTGTAAGTGAAATGCATTAATACACAGAAAAAGTAAGTATCCAAAGTTTTTATATTATAATACGATTAAAGGGCAGATCATATGTACAGCACATTTAACTGCAAATGATGCACAATTGAATGATGCAGTTTTAACTCTGAAAGGTGATTTTTTTTAAATAGGAGTTATAAACATTCAGACATTAATGTTGTTTTTGAAGATGTTATAAAGAAAAGTCATATTGAAGCTTTACCATATTTTAGTCACAGCTGTATTGTAATAACTCACCAGACCATGATCATGTCAGCAGAAAAAATACTGATATTTATAAGTTGTGCCATTCTTTAACATAAACTATGAATGATAACATTTTTGTGACAACATAGGAAGAATTGACGTATTTTGTTAGCTAGTAATGATACAGCCCATACAATAGGTGATAAACCTTCTTTTCCTCTAAGAATAGACTTAATTTAGGATGACAGTAAAGACCTCTAGATCTAGTAGAAAAGGAACTTTTCCCTGGAATGATTATAATTATTGCAAACATGATTTACGTTTGAATGCCTTTGCACATCCCTCAACTAATAACAGATATAATATTTTTGATTTTGCAGATTGTAATGCCAAGCATCTGTTTTTTGATGGTATATGTATCGAATGTCTAATGTTTTATGCAGGGAAAACAGACCGATTATTTAAAGAAAGAATATATGAACATCTTTATGACATCAGAAAATACTGTTCTGTTTAAACATGTAAATTCTGAAGATCAGGAACATTATTTTAAATTGATGATGTTACAAGCAATGGTTGAAAACTTGGCAGTTGGTGATATTTAAAATATTACAGAAAATTGTGAACATAATTGGATTACCAGATTAAATACTATATCTCACTAGGTCTGTATGAAAGTTGTAGCTTTAAACCTAAATTGGTTTTGAGGAAATTGCCTCATTATAATTTTAGTCACATGGTGCTACTTTAGCGGTTTTATACCTTGTATTTTTTTTAGTTTCTTTATATAACTTGAAGAAACAGTATATGTATGCGAATGCAGTGGCTGTGTTTATGAATAAAGACTTAACCTCACCTGGTTCCAGCCACATTTTTTGGACTTCATTTGCAAAACTGCCATGATAACTGCCTCCTGTTAGCTCAGTATAGAGTGTCAGCACTATCTTACAACACTGCTTACTACCATATGATTAACTTACAGAGGAATATGAGTAAAAGTTCTGGAGATGAGGTACATTACAGAGTTAAGGAAAGAGTCCTTGCTGGTAAAGCACCTGTAATTCACAAATATAAAACCTGTGGTGACTCTTACATTAAGTGAAGCACATACATTGTATCTGCATCTGGGACGATGGAAGGTCAGTACAGTGAATTGCAATACCTGTTATTAGTAATGTATGTACTTACAATATTTACAGTATGTCCATCAGTAGCTTGGAAGGAGAAGGCTGGGAAAAGGTAGAGAAGATGGAACATTTGATAAAATGAAAAATGTCATAGACTAGGAGGTATAGAGAGCAGAGGAGAATACAGTGGAGAAGTAATGGGAGATGTGAATGCTATAGTTGTTCATAACAGGTTCAACCTCAGTATGATGCTCCATGCATAAGAAAAGGTATGGGACATCATGGCAGATGGCTCCACCATAAGAAGTGATCTGCCAACACAGAAACAGATGACAGAAGCTGAGGACTTTTGGGGTCAGCCAATAGCTTCTAGGTGTTGGAAATTACTTTGATAAATATTTGTGGAGTAGAGCAACTGATGTTTGCAAATTCTTTTAAAGCATATTTACATTTAGCAGTGATTCAATGGTAAGTATGTGAAACAGGCATTCACTCAAGAAATAAAATTACTTAAAGTTCAGTCTGTCTAGGCCCTGTATCTATTAAACAAAGCAATGAAATCTGCCATGGAACTGACAAATGTGTTTTCATTTCTGATGGATTGAAATGGGAAGAAGATATTAAGATGTGTCTCATTTTCAAGAGGTTTGGGGACACAGTAAGACTAAACAGTTACATAATTACATATAATAATTGTGCTTTTCAATAGACATTAAATGACTTGCCTCGTTATGTCTGCCATCAACCCTGTGGTGACCACATTGCAATTATATGTGCATGTCTGTGCAAATATTCACTCTATGAATTAAAAATTAAATTGCTAGGGGGGGCACCAAGACTGCCAAACTGGAGTAGAGAGAGCTGAAGTGCAGAGTCATGAATTATGGTGTGGTGCTACAGCTAGCTTTGTTCAGCTCTTTCCCATGCTGCTGCCAACTCACGTATTTGGGGAAAAGCAGGAGAAATTGTAGCACATAAACATTTTTTATTTTATTTTATTTTATTTTAGTCTTGATCTAAGAATGATATATTAGACATAGGTGCTGTTTTACTTTTTACCCGGCAGCTATGGTTTGGTTTGGTTTGGTTAAGTGACCATAAACCATAGTAATATACAACTGGAGGTTATGGGAATCAAATGCATTTCCCTTTAGTACTCCTGGACTTGTAAAATATAGATTTATTATGCCAGAATAGATATTCAGTATGCTAGCCTTTCAGACTGGAAAGGCATGCCTGACACTAAGGATATGTTAACTCCTGAGATACAGTCTATAAAGATGAGTCCATACTAACTGCTAGTAAGATTCCACTGCCACTCCTTAAGGACGCATTCATCAAGTGCCAGTCTGCTGTAGCTGATCACTAAAATGTTATTCTATGAACTCAAAAAGAAAATCATTTTCTGTCTTGGGCCCTTCATTAATCGCATGCTGTGAGCAACCTCATACATACTTCCACTAAATTTCTGAAACTATAAAGCACAATATCTGGTGAAATGAAAGTCATTTTTTAATGTGGTGAGTTTGCTTTTCGGCAGTCATGTATGGCAAATTCATTCACTCTGATGATCAAATCACACCAACTGTGGGTAAATCTTGGGATACCCAACCCCAGTCATAAGATACAGCTAAAGTATATCCCAGGTAGGGTGAGACTACATCCCCAAATTAACCCACTAAACAGGATCATATAGCATCAGCTAACCATGGAAGCTGTTATTCTATGCTACTTTTTGCAGTTATGAAAGTCGAAATGACAAAAACAGGCATTGCTCAAGGTGCATAGGTATCTGATAAGGCAGAAGGTTTGTCTGTCTATTTGCATATCATTTCAGAATCATTATTAGACATGATCTGCTCCTATTATGTCAGATTCACATGTTTGGCACACTAAACCACAGATTATTATATTTATTGTGAATCAAAGCTTTTTAGATAAGCCTTATAGAAGGCCAATGTGAGTCTGCAGTCAGCAATGTTAACACAGTGCAGTCCTCAGTTCTCAGTGGAGATCCAGTGACAAGCAGCTGTCGTCACTCCCTCTGTCGATATGGCACAGTGCAATCACTAACAGGGCACACAAAACCTTTAAATATAAGCTTGCATTGCTACGCCTTGCTTGGCATGTCAATCATATAATGAATGCAGACTTGCAGACATTTTAAAATCCATTACACAGTCTACTTTATACAAGAAATCCTTCCACTTTTGTTCAAGGAGCAGACAGGATGTGCCTTGTTTGTTGAAAATAACCTTTGGCAGCTTACAGGACACATTCTTATCTCTCTGCATTCATATTAGTGACTATTCCTCTTAGATGGATCGAGAATTACAGACAAGCTATTTTTTTTTTGTTACGATGGCCTGCTGTGGCATGAATTTTACCTGTATGCCTTGTAATGAGGTGAATGACGTCTCTGATGTTTCTGGCATTTATGAAGGTTAAATACCAATGTCAATGGTATCCATGAAAGTGTGGACACTTTCTGCCCTCTTGTGGGGAAATAGATAAAGGCAACAGCAAATATCATAGTGCTAACAGTTAAGATGCATGGGTTGTAGGAATATTTGACTCTTGACAAAATAAGCTATTTGCAGTTTCCAAGTTGGTTTCTCCAGCAAACTACTTCCATAATAATCTCTGCCAGGAAGAAATGCAAACATATTTTTACAATAAAAGTCGAAAAAAATGATAATTCTGTTTTGTTGCTTCTGTGTCTGCATCTTTAACAAAGCCAAATGAGCCAAAATGTGCCCTGTGCTGAATGCTAATCAAAAAGACTTCAATAAAGTTGAAATAAGTGAGATAGCAATCAGTTGCATGATTTGTATTATAAGTCCTAAGTGATAAGACCTGTGCTCTTAAATATGCAAACACTACAGGAAAAGCAGAAGAGACTCCCTGGCAGAAACCATCAGATTCCTCATTGGAAAGGTACATGATAAAGGCATATTAACTATAAAACAGGGTATACTTAAAAGTGACAAATTATACTAAATTAGACTTGAGGTAGAAAAGGCTTCAGTGAATGTAACAAAATGCATACTTCATGTCATAAGTTCCAGACTCCCAGCCAATTTTACCACAGAGCTAATAATATGCAGGTACAAGGGAACATGTTCTGTAATAACAGTGGCATAAAGCCACTATTAACTATGAGTGTCTGTATCAAAAGTGTTCAATAAACTACTAAACAGCGATGTGTTTGTACTTTGCTGCATAAAGAGATGGCCAAATTACTATTTTTTTTCCTATTTCTTCTATTTCTTGCTGTTTGAAGGCTTATTGTGCCTGTTGTTCTAAGTGTCTTTGTTCTGGTTTAAGCATTTGGGTTCCAAATCAGTTATTTTCCATAAGGAAGATTTGTGGTCTAAACTTTTGTGGCAAGAGAGGATAGCCTACACCCTTCTATGCTAGGAATTGCTGGTTTTAGGCTTATTGTATCTGCTATTCTGAAACTGTCTTAGTTCCTGTTTAAGCCCTTGGACTCTAAACCAGTTATTTTACATTAGGAAGGTTTGTGGTCTAGACTCTTATGTCAAGAGAGTGTAGCTTACACCATTCTAAGCTGGGAATTGCTGGTGAAGGCTTATTGTGCCTATTATTCTAAGTGTCTTTGTTTTAGTTTAAGCACTTGGGTTCCAGACCAGTTATTTCACACTAGGAAGGCCTGTTCTCTACAATCTTGCGGGCGTATTCTACTGAACTACTGCTTTATTTAAACTTTTTTTTTTTTGCTGTGATGACTGCAATTTTCTGCACTTTGAAATTCTAGTACTTCTGCATTTTATAGCACATCCTAGATTCAGGCTTGCTGAATCGAGACTGTTTGGTATCATCTGAGCACTAAAACCAGCCATCTTACATTAAGAAGGCCCCCCTGCACCCTTGTGACAGAAGTGTACAGCCAAGGACCCATCTGCGTTGGGGACTGCTAGAATAAGACTTAGTCTTGGGCTTTCCCTTTGCTTACTTTGTTTAAAATTGTTTAACTTTGCTTGTATTTAAGTGTTGTATTTGCATTGGTTTGCACTTAGTTTACAGGAGCTGCTTAGAGATTGCACTGCTGCCCTGCAAGCAACTCAGTTGTGCATTGTGAAGCACTGATGCAGTTTTCTACCCATAGCCCTCCATAGAATAGCCACTTTTTGTTAGGCTTACAGCAAAACCTGTTCCATCTAGCATACTCCCCACTAGTTACTACAGTATTTACCAGACATAATGGACTTAACAGTTTCCTACTATTTCTCCAGTCAGCCTAATTGAAATGAGCATCCTCAGGCAATGCAGCAATTGCCTTATGTATACTGACAACCAGTTACTTCTAAAGCAAACAAATACAACATGTGAGAGATGTATATATACTATAAATTTGGAATCAATTCTTTCACTTAACAACTATCCAGATATCAAACAGGTTGTCAGTACACACACTTCACCTCTTGCACATAAAAAGTTCAAAACACATAAACTCACATACATGGAGGTACTCGCTAGAAGCCTACCTAAAGATCAGAGGCCTCCCATGTACAAGCCTACTGTGCACACTGCAGACCTGAAAGAATGCACTGCACATAATAATACACACAACAGTGTTTCATTCAATAAGCTCCTAAGGCAAACCACATCAAATGACTTGATCATAGGCGACTCCATATTGAGACACACAGATGTCTCCTTCACCATACTGGACAAGGGAAAAGTTGCAGTCAGATGCCTGTCAGGTACCAGGATCCATTAGATCATGCACGCACTCAAGTCTCTCAGCAGTAAGTACTGTTATGACTCTGTCATAGTTCATGCTGGTGGGAATGACTTGAGATGTACCTCACTGGACTATATGAAGAGAGACATGACTGACCTCTCAGATTATGTGTCCCAGGCAGGTATGTCCCTAGCCCTAAGCAGTATTCCACCTTCACCCAGGATGATGCCTCAATATAAACAAAAAATGATTGACTTCAACAATTGCCTTACCTTCTGGTGTCAATCCAGGGGGATCCAGTATATGTCAGCCTGGAGAGATATGGTCGACAGACCCTGCTGCTTTGCCAGAGATGGTATTCACCTCTCACCTCTTGGCTTTTGGTTAGTGGCAAAGGACTTGCCTTCCGCATAATGCCTTTTTAAGGCAATGTCATGACAACAAAATTCCTGATGTAGGAAAATCCACTAGAGATAAATTTGAGTTTACGCTACTTAATGCTAGAGGTCTAAATTGGAAACTGCACTCACTGGAAGCACTCTTTACCTTAAAAGATGCTGATCTCTATGCAGTCACAGAGACATGGTTCAAGGCCACAGAGAGCACCCCAGCCATGCAAGGCTACAATGTCTTCCATACGTTCAGACCTCAAAACAAACATGAAAGAAACATAGGTGGAAGTGTATTCATCTTCATTAAAAACAAGTACACCTCAAGACTGGTCAAACAATACGACTCCCTAGAGCTACTTCAAGTTCAACTAACTGTAGGTAAAACCCCCCTCCATACTATTGTTAGTGATAGGTCCCCCACCATGAACCATGAGAACCACTCTGCCTGCCTGGAACTACTTGAGTCACTCACTATGCAGCCAAACACCTTGGTCATGGGTGAGTTCAACTATCCTTCCATCAGCTGGGAATCATATATGAGCACAAACATGCTCTCCCTAAGATCCTGGGCTTTGTTAATACAAATGCTCTGGAACAGATAGTCTGCACACCCACAAGGGGTACAAATGTCCTAGACTTAGTACTCACCAACACAGGGTTTCTCTGTACTACCCCCTGTGTGTTGCCTGCCTTGGTAAGATCTGATCATAAATCAGTCTTGTTCAAAGTAACAATCATACCTGATCTCCCCTCAAGACCAAAAAGGATGAAAATGTTCTCCAAAGCAAACTATGGCCTCCTAAGCGATGGAATAAATAGCTTGAAACCCCCCCACTACCAGTGACAACAATGACTCCTATACAGAGGTGTACACAAATGCCCTGTATAAACACCTATACAAATATATAGACTAGGCTGTATCTGAACAGATCGAAACAAGGTCCTCACAAAAAAACAAGCCACCCTGGTGGACATCAAGCATAAATAGGTTATACAACAAGAGGAAGAAACTAATGTCTAAGAACAAGACAGAACTGACACAACAGAGGAAGGACACTCTCCACAGCTTGAATTAGCAAATTAGATTTCTTGTAAAGTCCTCTAAAGCCACTTATGAAGCTAAATTAGCATCCCTAACTAAGGATAATCACAAGGTATTCTTTAGCTACTTCAGAATTCTAAAAGGGAAGACCCACTTTGCATTGAACTAGTAGTGAATGGTACCACTCATACTGACTCTGAGGACATTGCCAACCTGCTAGCAGACAGGTTTGGCACAAATTTCACCCCCCTATCCACACCAGACACACCCCAAGCATACCTGTCACTAGTATCTCCAAAGAGCAGGTCATAACTGCACTCTCTATGGCCAAAAGCACAGTCTCTGTAAGGCCGGATAACATGCCAGGCTGCCTACTAAATGGTCTAAAATAGGAGCTAGTGGAACCCTTGGGACTATCTTCAACCACAGTCTAAGTACTGGCTTTGCCCCAGGAAAGTGGAAAACAGCAATAATAATTCCCTTGCACAAAGGAGGTCCATCAACCGACCCTGGGAACTATAGACCCATAATCCTAACCAGTCTTATATGTAAGGCCATGGAGAGAATCATCATGGAGCTTATCAACAAACACATAGGTGACCTTCAGAATCTGGACCTGACCCAATTTGTATTTTTAAGGGTATCTCTTGCTTATTAAATCAGGTGTACTTCTTCAAGAATGTCACCAAAGCCCTGGATGAATGCAAAACAGTACATATAGCCTATCTTGATTTAGCAAAGGCTTTTGACACAATCCCTCACTCAGGCATCGTTGATAAACTCACCCACCTGGGAATTAACCCATATGTCACTAGATGTGTAGCGAATTGGCTCACCGACAGAACACATTGAGTAAAAGTTGGGGATTCCACCTCTATCAGAAGAGCAGTTACCAGTGGTGTACCACAATGAACTGTGCTGGCCCACCTATTGTTTGGAATGTTTTTTCTCAGAAGTCCAGGCAAAATTAGATGGCCTGTGGCTTACCAGGTTTGCCGATGACTGCAAACTGGGTGCAATCACTGAGTCCCAAAGATGTTGACATACTACAGAAAAGGCTTTCACAGACAAATGATTAGTGCCAAAGCCACAGACTTAAAGTAAATGCAAACAAATGTGTTCTCATCCCTTTCATCAAAGGGGAAGTCCCTGCAAATTACAATATTAATTATAATATATATAATATATAACAAATTATAATATTACTCCCCTTAGCTAAAAACCTGTGGTGAGTGATTTGGGAATACAGGTTGATTGCAACCTTAACTTTGATCACCATGTGTCCACAGTGGTAAGGCAGGCCTTCTATGTTGCACACCTCATAAGTAAAGGCATTGCATCCAGAGCTAAGGATATTATAACTCCCCTCTACTCATCCCTCATCAAACCACAGAGTACAATGCCCCCTTCTGTATATACCTCACCAGACATCTGCAGCAGCTTGACAGACCTCAGAGGTTTCTCACCAAGAAAATTCAGGGCCTTCAACACATGACCTACATGAACAGACTGAAGGCTCTGTCACTATACTCTATATATTATAGGCTGCTGAGAGGTGACCTGTGCCTGGCCTACAGAGCAGTTTCAGACCCTGCCCTAATAGAAATGCTGCACATCTGCAAGTCAAATGGGACAAGAGTCACTCACTGTAAGGATCTTAATCTAGCCTGTGAGATTAACAGGACATGGTGGAGAGACAGATATATCACCCAGAGATTGCCTCAGGAACAAACTCCCAGTTCAAGTAAAACAGAGCTCCTCAATGACCCTATTTAAGTGTAACTGAGAGAACTGGATGGGAGACTGTAAATTTACCCTGGCGTGTCACCTATGTCCCTCTTAGAAAAGGGGTGTCTGTGCTGATCATAGATTTGCACTGCAAATATAGACCATACAACTTGGTCAGTAAGGGAACAATGGTATAACATGGCTAGGCTTATAAAGGCCATAGGGCCGATAGTCTAGTAACTTCCTATGAACCTGTTTCTGTTTTTAAGGAATAGGCAGTTATAATAAACTACTTTGACTTGAAAAAGGAACAATGCCACAGCATAGCCTGGGCTACTTTCAGTACAATCATTTCAAGGCTTACACGCTCTGTAAGATTCAGTTCAGAATCTCCTGTGTTTATAAATATTTTCACTGCTGTTACTGCTAGACATCCCACAAATGACAGCATATTATCCAGCTTACAGTTTCCTTTACTCCTTTTTCAGTTTACTAGTCCTGGGGTCCATTTCTGGCATAGATCATCGCAGTCTGTTAGCTTACTTCCCAGCTCTTGGATTACTGCAAATATCTCCAAGGTTCTCTTCACACCTTCTGAGGTTGGCAATGAAATGGTAGGCACAAGGGTGCAGCCCTACCACCTTTCCTGCATAGATGTTATTCAAGTGACACAGAATGATAAATAAAGACTGAAGAATGAGTGGTTATGGACAATTATATCTGCACTTACAAAGTTCAGAAATAGTGTCTACATATAGAAGTGCATGGAGCATCATGATTATGCTAAAAAAATGGTTAAATAATATCATGGTTACATGTTACTGTAGAGCAAGACCCGACTGCAGCAGTGCTTTCAAAGGTGTATAACAGTGTGAACTACATATATATATATATATATATATATATATATATATATATATATATATATATATATATAGGGTCTATATTAGAACATAGAAATTTCAAAACTTCGAATGTTCTAATATCGAACCCTATTCAGAGAAAGCTGAAAATATCAAAGCAACAGAAAACTTAATTTTTTCCTAGGGAAAGAATTCAGTTGTCTGTTTCTGTTGCTTTGGTATTTTCAGTACTGTGGTTGAAAGTTACAGGTCGGGTTCAGGTAAGTGTGCGATTGAGTGCGGGTTAGGCTAGTTAGGGTTAGGGTGCGGGTTAGGTATGTGTGAGATTGTGTGAACGTGAGGGTTAGGGCGGGTTACATGAGTTAGGGTTAGGGCACGGGTTAGGTATGTGTGCAAGTGTGTGGACGTGAGGGTTAGGGCAGGTTAGGTGAGTTAGGGTTAGGGTGCGGGTCAGGTAAGTGTGCGATTGTGTGGACATGAGGTTTAGGGTGGGGTAGGTGAGTTAGGGTTAGGGCGCGGGTGAGGTGAGTGTGTGATAGTGACGGACCTTTGGGTTAGGGTTTGGGTTAAGGTAAGTGGATAGTTAGTGGTGTGTGTATAGTTTAGTGCAGGGTTAGGTGTAAGATTTTAGGTGCATGTGTATGGATTGCTGTTTGTTTGGTGTGCTTGTGTTGTGTATATGTGTTTTGGAACAGCGAATATTTTCCCTAGGAAAAAAATTGCTGTTCTGTATGTTCAATGTTTTCAGCTTTCGCTGAATAGGGGTCGATATTAGAACATTCAAAGTTTTGAAACTTCGATGTTCTAATATAGACCCTATATATACAGTGAATGGTTTAAGCATGATAACATGGTGCTGAAGGGGTAATCAATAGTAACATCAGTTGTAGAGCCATGACTTAGGTTTAACAACAGTTAATAGCTAAAGAACATAGAAAAGGCCAGTTTGGTTCATTTTAAATAATTGAAAAGGGTGTATGGTCTTATGTGCACTCCAGGTCTTTGGTTCCCACCAGGAGTATCCTTTGGTAAAGCATTTCATTGAGTAGTTTGAGTAAACCAGGGGGTGAAACATGTGGATGTACACACACACTGCATGTAAAGGGTTTGAAAGTGAGATGAGGATGAAACAGTGATTCAGAAATAATATTCAATATGTTATGGCACAGGAAGCAACATTAACTTTTGAGGGAAAAGAACAATATCTTGCTTTTGTTTAATGTGATCAAGTGATACTCATGCTGGATGGCTTGAGCAATGAATCTACGTATCTATTTCAGCATGAGCTGTAACCTCATGCTGCTGTGGAAGGGGCATGCTGTATTTAAAGTAAATTCATATTCCATCAGTGGGTTATCATTGGTGGCAGGAGTTAAGCAGTGTGTGTTTTGTGGCAGGTGCCCAATAGCTCCTTGAGTTGCAGTAGCTGCTGTGCAAATATGTACATAAAGGCTAACTTGGAGGGTCTAGCCAGAAATCTAGATATGAGATACTGGGTCCCGATAGGGTTAGCAAGGATTCAAAACTTCGAACATCATATGGCCAAGATCATTTCATCGAAGTTTTGAAACTTCGAACATTTTGAATGGAGATCTCTGTACAATGCAGAATGGGAAGTTTGCCATTTTCCTCTTGTAGTGTGATCTTGGAGTTAGTGTATTTAATTAGCAGGGGTAATGTAAAAAAATTTGTTTTTATTACTATTTTTTTTTATTTTGGTTACAAAGTTTCAAAACTTCAGTCATATGGTCTCTGCTGTATGATATTCAAATTTCTGAAACTTCAGTAATCCAAAGTTTCAAAAGAGACCTGAGGTACTGTCCTGTAAGAATCCCCCTTGCAGAAAGGGCACACCTAGGTATCACAAACTGGAGAAAAGTGCCAGACAATTGCTGAAGATCATTTCTTCTGTTTTATTTATTTATTTATTATTATTATTTTTTTAACAATTGACAAATAATCCTTAGGACATTAACTTCCCATGAATCTCACTGAAAAAGAAAAGAAGACAACACTGCTCTAATGCTGGCTGGTGAATTGTGGAACACCATAACCCCAACGCCATCATTGTGGAACACCCCAACCACCACACCATCAGTGTAGAGCATACAAACCACTACACCATCCATGTGCAATATCCTAACTACCACACCATGTGTGTAGATCAAAGTAGGAATATTGGGTAGTGTAACAGTGATGGCAGGAATGAAGAGGAAGAAAAATAAAAGAAGTCCTAAGAGTGCTCAAACTGATGAGCACATAGACTGGTGATGTCAGAGTTGGTGTGATGATTTGGATTTTATGCTCTGTTTGTGGCTGATTGGTTAGTGTATTTTTGTTACTTTGTATTTGCTTAAGAAGTGATGGATTTCAGAATGCCTTACAGTTCCTGATAATAGATTCATAAATGTATACATATCCCATGACTAATGAATCTCATGAGCATTCTCATCATACCCATGCCCTACCTCAGGCCATACCTCTACTCTCCAGGAGTCAATCCTGGGGTTAATTTGTGGATACCTGTTCAGTCATCTAAGTGACATTTAAAGGAAAATATTGAGTCACACTGTTTAACATGCAGGGGAAGGTTTCTTTCACAGGTCTGGTAAGTGCCAGGTTATAACCCTTTCTTTCCTCCATGTTTTATTTATCTGTTGTTAAAGATTTTAGGCCCTGGTTCGGATACTGGTAGAGATATTAACATGTGGATAAACAAAAGGTCCAGGATAATTGAGTATCTAATGGTACAGTAAGCAAGACATACATCTCCCCTCAGAAGTCTGTCAGACACTGAAAAAAAACAATAGAGCCTTCAGCCTCTCGTGGCAGCTTATGAGCTAAATGTTTTGATCTTTTTGGTTACCGACCTTTGTGGTTTTTCGAATTGTTTGATATGTTTAGTATAATACATGTAATATAGGGTATTACTCTTGATAATCAGCCTGATCAAACTGACTCTAAGTGAGTGACCACCTCTGTAAACCTTGATATTTCTTTGACAATTAGCTGGGCTAAATTAAAGGATTTCCTGACAACAGCTATCCAGTGATGAACAAAATACAATCAGCTATAGAACCAAGTACGTAAGTCCCTAAATAGATCTTCATTCTGGAGAGGTGTGTTGTCTAAATAGTATGATGATTGGAAGATTTGTCTACCAAAAATTATGATATTAAACATTTTATCATTTAATCTGAGCCATTTTAGTACACCAAGAGTTTCTGGGGAGAGTTCATTCTGAAAGGTGTCATAGGGTGACTTAACAACTTTCACTCTGCAGACTTTGTTAGCCAAAGGTCTTGGCAGTCTGTGTGTAGATCTGAAAAGTAAATACTAAAAAGGAGAGGTCCCAGCACTGAGCTCTGAGGGATACCACTAATCACTTTCATACTTTCTAAAGAGGAACCTGCAACTTGCACTGTTTGGGTTCTGTCTTTCAGACAGTTTGCTATCAATCTTACCACATATGGTCAATTTGTAAAGCATTTATTTTTTGTAAAAAGTATGGGGAATTGTGTTGAAGGTCTTGGCCAAGTCAAGATAAAAAAACTTTTAAAAGGTTCTACATTTCTCCACATTGTCTTCTCAATGTATCTGCCAAAAAGAGCTTGGTTCAGCAGAATTCTGCTTCATTTAGATTTTAGAGGATTCTATTGCCCTGATCCCTGCTGTACTCTCTCTCTCTCTCTCTCTCTCTCTCTCTTTCTCTCTTTCTGTGTTTAAAAATGTAAGCCCTTATGTCTAGTCTAATCTATTCCCAAAATGTCAAATAAATATACATACAAAGGTACCAAATGGAAGAAAGATGTTACATGACTTAACAAAGGTACTGCATCTGCTATTAGTAATAGCTACCACCCCATTTCCATGTTTCTTGTCTCATGAAATGCCTAATTCACAAGCAGCTGTACATTTATCTTAATAATCTCCATTGGATATCTGAATCAAACCATGTTTTTTGCTCAGGATGATGTGTATATACTGCACTATTCACATTAACTCTGCCCTGGGTCACATTAATGGAACTATTAAATTATTCTGAGAGTATGTAGGTGATCCATTAACATTTAGATATTAAAAAAGCCTTGACACTGACAGTCATAAAAGTCTTCTGAATAAACTGTCATGGTTTGGGCTTACCCTGAGCATGCAGAACTAGTTCAATAGTTCACTTACCTGAGAAAGCTTTTAGGACAAATTGCATTCTGAGATTGGGGGTTCTTTTTATTAAAAAATAGAAGTTATCTCCCACAAATCTCTAACATCTCTGGCTAGCTATTTATGATTCCTTCTGCACAGAATTTGTACCTTTCCTCTTATGACTTTCTAAGATATTTTTGCACTGGCTCAGCCAGTGTTGGAACTGCTTTGATCTGGTACCACTTTTGCAGAACACCTTCATCTGGACAGCCTGTATGGTAGCCTTTAATATAAGAATTAATTGAGCAGTCTGTCATTTGGATCCACACTGGCTTGCATTCTACTGTGACCGATTGCTCTGACTGTTTGTTAGTTGTAGTGCTTGAAGGAACTCAGACAAAAGTCCTGGTTGCCAATGCTGTCCTGAGATTTCATCGAAAACTTTTTGCTGTTTATTGGCATTGCTCCCTGGAACTACTTGTCTGAATATTTCTCTGCATACTCTTGGTATTTATTGCTTAACATTGATTATGTGCTTTGGGGCCCACAATGTTTCGGTTGTGGTTTACTATGCACCCCAGTCTGGATATTTTTTTGTTATTCATACATTCAGAATCAGCCTGTATGACTGCGATATACTTGTTGCCTTCACGTGTGCTTTCTGAATATGCTGTGTTCATCAGTACATGGGAGTGAATCATGGAACAGATCCCAGTTTGGAAACCATTGCTGGAATTCTTGTTAAATATCTTTGGGGGCGACTGTGATTTCATCCAACAAACTGATCTTCTACCTGCATTAGTCATCTTAGTGCTTTGTATAAAATTTGCTGCCTTTTTTACCTGAATTGTAGTGATCTTTGTTCTAACGAATGCCCACAAAGTTAAATACAGTATATTCTCTCACAATGGTTATTGCTTAACTGTTAATTCTGTTGTATTTCTTTTTTGCTGTTGTTGCTGTTATTCTTAATAAATTACTTATAACATTTTACTTGGCTCAAGTGACTGATATTTTATTTTCTCCAATTCAGTCTTATCTTGGCATGTACTATGTACCATGTTTGCTGCTTTATCATTTGGGCTTTTATCCAAGTTTCTGTTATCCTGTTTGTTTGTGTTTGTCAGTTGTATTTGTTAGTGCTTATCAGTACTCTGCTGGCAAGCTGGATTTATCATTACCATTTATTTCTTCAGTTCTGTCAGTCATCCATTTGCTATTTATCAATCAGAAGCATGAAAACTAGTGACCATTCATGTCCTTGGCTTAAGAGGTTTCTTTCCCAGAGAGTTGGGCCCAGTGCTGCTCACCAAGCACCACACCTGACTCTTGCCTTTCCCACACTAAGGTTCTGGACACCTATCTTACTTGTAAGTGCAGTGGTACCCCTTAGGGTTGCCAACTTTTCATGTCAAAAATTCTGGACATGTACATGAAAGCAAAATGCGATACCCCCCCCACTCATGCGCCCCCCCCTCCCCACACATGTGGTACCCCACACACACATGCAGCCATTCCGGTGTCCCATTACTTGGCTATCTCTCCATTCCTCCCCAGTTGCCATAAATACTGTTCAAAACTCTGTGTGCATACTGTTTTCTGCTTTACTTCTGCAATGATTACAGATACTTGGATTTAATGTAAAACTTTTATTTCGAATTTTACAGCACAAAGACTAATAGACATTTGCTAAACAAGCAATACAGTCTCTCATAAACAGACACAGCTTTAATACTTCTTTGCCTCTAAAACTCACATTCACTGAAACAGCATTGAAACCTACATTCAAAGAAAATGCATCTGGCCAGTGGTGGATTAAGTCTACCTTTGGGTTTTTTCAAATCATAGGCCCCTTGCACACATTTTTAAAGCCAAGCAAAAGTTCTTTGATTCGCCTTCCTGATTGTATTCAATTTTAACACATAATAACAGCGAGCAGAAATGAATTAGCAGCCATCACAACTTTAAGACTGGTACGCTCATGCTCATGTAGAATCTCTAATGAAACAAAACTGGCATATTACTGATATACTTAAATAGCAGAATTGCTCTAATCATAATAATGTCGTTATATGGAACTGCCCCAGTGTAAGGAAGGAGTTAATATGGGTGCCAGAAGTTGCTGAAGGGTGGGAAGGGAGAGAGGGCAAGAAGAGCACTTACTGATTTAAAAAGCGTAGCATTTTTAAGCTATTTGCTACCATAACAGAAGCCTATAACTGATAGAAGCTGTATAGTATCAGTACGAGATGAATTAACAATGACAGCAGTGTAGACATTTCATGCAAAAATGCAAGTAAAGGTTGCGCTGAACCTGGTTGTTGTATTATCCAGTAGCATCAGTGATGAGATTAACACAGCGTGGCATTTGAAACCATCCATTGCTTTAGCCTATATCATGGTCTGCTGCTGAAAGAGGTTTATGAAGCCTTCCTCAGTAAGTTGTGGGTTTGAGTAAGCCAGTCATAATATCATCATTTACAATTTGGAATAAGGCAATTAATCCAGGCAGAAATGTTTAACACAGAGTGCATCCTCACAAAAACTAACTAAAATTCTCAGAAGCACGCAACTGAGAGACCTAAACAAGCTGCAGCCTAGTGATGGAGATAAGCTAAAATTTCAGGCTGTAATATGATCATAGATATTGAAAGCACTTTTTTGTTAGGCTACCCATCACCTGAACCATTACATACTTGGTAGAAATGACTTGCAGCAAAAACACGTTGTACTGTGCAGATCTGTATTCCACTTATGAAGTCTGTAAACAACCAGTGCCAAACTGCAGCAACACAAGCTTTCTGAAACAGTGGATTTACTCGTAAGAGTATTAGAGTAACGATATACTCTTGGACGATGATATAAAAATTTACTCCTGGAATAATAAGGACTTTTTGCAAATATATTTTGAACATTAGTCTCACCTGGCCTTGTGCGCAGATGTTAAATACTCACAGCCAGAAAACGGATACTGTGGCCTTCTGAAAAGTCTTCTAAATAAGTTTACAATAAAAAAAATCAGGGAATTCAGATAGAATTTTGGGGAGACACACTTATTAATGCCATTCCAACTCCAAGTATTTGAATGCATTTCAGCTCTAAAGTACATGTCAGAACAATGTTTGCACTGGTAGATAGAGTCCAGTGCTCTCATACACACCCTGTATGCAGTAACAGAAATGTTGTCTTGAATGGTGAAAGAAAATTATTTTTTTACTTCTGGTCTAATAAGAACTTAGTGCACATATATATTATGAATATGACTTTTGTACTGCCTTGTGAGTAATGGTCACCTACCCCCAAGTAAAAACTGGGTATATTGCCAGGCTGTGGCAACACAATCCTCTAAAATGTTGGATATGTTAACCGTATGAAAATGGCCTTATGTTAGTTCCCTTAAACCAATTCACACTAAAAATCCAGAGAGTTCTAATAGGGTACGTGAGTACAAAACACCCACATACATACTGTCCCAGATGACAATGCATGCCCCTTTAGAGAGGGTACATCAGATGTGACAGTGAAGTCTTCACATAAATAAGATAGCCATATTGCTCTTTGACAGATACTGCTGCTCAACAAGCCTCATCAGTAATCAGGCAGAAGTAATGCTATAGGTGCTCTTTTCATATATCAACTACCCCTTAAAAAATGGTAGATACTTTTCTGTACACTTCTGATTTCTCATTGATAAGCGAATAAAAAACATATGGCTAATGTTCAACTTGCAGCTTTTAGACACACACACAAACACATTGCCCTCAACAAGCCTTATTATTTTTGGCAGTGATGACGTGATGACAGTAACAGCACCACTTGTTAGACTGTGTGTTAAAGTTATAGTTGCAAACATTTTGCCAATAAGCATTAAAACAAAACACATAAACCAATATTGACAAAACTGCCCAATTCAAAACATTTGAACCATAAATGGCTATTCATACTTCTGTCATTAAAATCCACCAATATCAGTCAATATGCACAATCTCTGCAGAAGTAAAACATCATCTGAATAATTCCACATTAAAGAGATCTGCAACTAATGAAAATTTGCTGCTAGCAAACAATTTTATATTTCAGTGTTTCATCTACAAATCAATGCATGCTGCCCTTAAAGAATTGATTGCCTATGTTATGTTAAAAAATGGTAAGCTGGTAGTATTGCAATAGGAAATGGATGGCAAACTGAAAACAGGTTCATAGTTACTACTAGGCATCATAGGAGGACATACTCAGGACTGAGGCACCCTGTCCCATTAAAATACAACACAGTATGAGCTTTAACAATCCATCTATATGCTGTGGGAGTAGAGCCCACACCCACAGCCTTCTAGATCAATATACAAGTATGCTTTGAACAGAGGAGTCTTACCTTAGTTAAAGGTTAAGCTGAGGGAAAAAAAAAAAAAAAGAAAAGTGGAACTTGCATGTGCCGCAGTTGGATTAGAGAAAACTCAGAGCAAACACCAGCCGGACTTGTGCTTTGCCTGGGGCTTTTCAGCATACAGTTCAAATGTCTTCTTTATAATTCAAATTCCGCACGCGTGGAAGACAGTGAGTAGACAGACGTAAACAGTCACAAAGACATGGTTTTTGTCTTCTGCACCCAGACGCAAAGGGCGTTCTTAAAGAAGAATGCCCCTAAAAATAATGTAATTTTTTTCAACTAAAAGAAAATGTGCACAGTGCACCATTTTTTCCGGACAACACAGGTATTTTCCATTCTTCTGGACAGTGTCTCTTAATTCTGGACAGTCCGGAAGAATTCTGGATGGTTGGCAACCCTAGTACCCCCTCCCCCAACACCATCGGGTTCTCTGTTATTCAATACCTGGTAATTCAACACCTGATGTGGGATAAGACTGGGGAATGGGGCTGTGATATTTTTCTGACTAGTCATGTAGCTACACAAAGTCATTAGCAGGATTTCTTGACTATTTTGTGTATATCATGGGCTGCAGAGTAAATTTCTGTTTCTCCTTATATGCCATCTGTCTAGCAGCACAAGGACATTTTTTCATGAATTCCCTTACTTCTTTGTCTTTGGTAGTCTAAACTGGATTACTTTGCAAGATTTTAGCATCCAGTCAGATTAGAAACCAGTGACGTTTGTAAAATAACTCCTCTGTATTATAAAGAGATTTAGAATTGGTCAGGTTGCAAGTTCAGCATTCCTTCAGCATTGGTATACCCACAACTTGATTTCTCAGCTAGGTGTAATAAAGTTAGACTTCATAGTGAAGTTGATTTGAACTGGCTTCCAGTCTGAACTTCCTTCAGTATGACTTCTTGACCTTGCTTTGGTCTTCTACAAGAGGTGGAATAATTTTACCCTAAAATTACTTTGATCTGTCCTGACCTAAATCCTCTGTGAGGACAACACAGATTTTCCACATTAAATTTTATTGGCCTGCAACTGTGGTTACTTTCACACATTCTGATGAGGCACTTGTAACTTCCAATGTGAGAATTCTCTCTTTCAGACAGTTATATATGTTTACTTCAGGACTAAACTTACTCCCATTAAGATGACTGAGCCCTCCTCACTGTCTGTTTGTGTCAGCAAATGTCTGAAAGTCTGCATGGTTAGTTGGTACTAGGATCAGTTTATTTTGCTGGATCAGTGCCATAGCAAAGGTAGAGCAAACAGGCACTTGACTTGAGCACCAACAGCTGGGAATGACAAAAGTTAAAAAAATGCTTGACAGCTTACAAACTGTCAGCTAAATGATCAAAAATGCTTACTAGAGAACTTGTAAACTACTTCAAAAATGAAATACACAGTTCGCAAGCTCTCTAAAAGTGATTACAATTGAAATCACTTAAGGGCAGGGGGTGACCTGTAAAATTGTTCTTTAAAACATTTGATAGTTTACAAGCTTTCATATAGACACTGTGTATGTGGGAGGGACAAATGAGTGTGCTTCCTATGACATCATATTGGCTTTTCCATTTCTGTATGGATTACATAGATTTTAACCCCTTATTTTCATACATGATCCAGACAACATTCATTTTTGACCATTTCCCAGTCATATCAGTCCTGGTTTGCATGGAGGTTTGGCCCTATTATTTCCCAGACTAGCATTTCCTTTATTTTTCTGTGCACCAGCAGTAATTGACTTATGTGTGGCATTTATTTTCTATTTTCCCATGTTTGTGTGACCGTGGAGTTAGTATATATATAATTAAGGTAGGGTTATGGGCAAAGCCATCAATGTGGGGCTGCATGGGGGAATCATTGATTAATTAACTGAGCCTCTGTCAAGCAAAGCTAATGAAGTGATCCCAGGGGTGTATTTTCTGTTACCCATCCACTCGTCAAGACTTCTCTTGAAGAGTGTTAGTGAGGGGCTCTGCCTAATGTAGTTAGGAATTTTGTTCCAAAGCATGGGGAGTCTCTGTGACAGGAATCTATCCCTCCAGCATGTTCTATTTGTTGTTGTGGCGAGGTTTAGCTCACTAGAGCGCATGGCTCGCAGTGACTTGGATTTCTTTAGGTGGAGCATGTCCATCAATTCTGAGTTGGACATGGCTTTGTAAGTCAGGCAGAGATCACCTCTGAGTAAGCGATATGCCACTGAGTACAGCTGGAGTTTTTTTCAGTCGGGCTGCATAGGACATATGTTTGAGGCCAGTAATCTTCTTGGTGAGGTGCTTTTGTGGTCTTTACTGCTGTTGGAAGTGTCTTGTGAGGTACATCCCAAATGGGGCATTGTACTCTATGATGGGTCTGATGAGTGACGAGTAGAGGGGCACTATAACCTCTTTATTTCTAGATGCGAACCCCTTAGTAATTAGATGGGCCACATAGAAGGATTTCCTAACTACTTTGGCAATATGATTGTCAAAGGAGAGATTACTATCTACCTGGGTCCCCAGATATCTTATTACCTCTTCTGTATTAAGGGGGCTGCCGCCTATGTGGTAATTTGTGGGTGTTTTGTTTTTTCCCCAGACGGGATGACTATACATTTTTTGGCATTTAGCTTGAGGCCATGACTTTGACACCAGGTATTCTGTCTCAGTAAGGCCTTTTTGAAGGATGTCCTTGTCAGCCGGCGAGTCAGTTATGGCTCCCAGTTTGCAGTCATCGGCGAACTTGGTTAGCCATAGTCCTCCTGTGTTTGCCTGTACTTCTGAGAAATATATGCCGAACAGTAGGGGTCCCAGAACCGAGCCTAGCGGGACACCACTTGTGACTGGTTTAGAGTCGGACCTGGAGCCCGCTATTCTTACCGTGTTAGTTCTGTCTGTAAGCCAGTTGGCAACCCATCTTGTGACATAGGGGTTTATGTTCAGGTTGGTGAGTTTTTTTATAATACCCAAGTGAGGAATGGTGTTGAAAGCCTTGGCGAGATCAAGGTAGGCTGTGTGAACCACCTTTCCCTCATCTATGACCTTGGTGACTGTCTCGAAGAAGTCAACCAGGTTTAGTAGGCATGATCTGCCCTTAACAAAGCCGAACTGGGTCAGGTCAAGTGTTTGGAGGTTCCCAAAGTCTTTGTTAATGAGTTCCATGATGATGCGCTCCACAGCCTTGCACACCAGGCTAGTCAGGCTTATGGGACGATAGTTACCAGGGTCAGTTGTGGCCCCTCCTTTGTGGAGTGGAATAACCATAGCTGTGTGCCATTCTATGGGCATGTAGCCTGTGGAGAGGCTGAGGTTGAACAGCATGTTTAGGTGGGGGGTTAATTCATTCTGTAGTTCGTGCAAGACGCAGCCTGGGTCACCATCTTGCCCCATTGATGCTGTGTTTTTGGCTTTTGAAAGGGTTGTTTTCACCTGTGTTTCTGTGATTTCCGGGACACTACACTTTTCCGGTATTGTTGTGGGCCCTTTTGAAGGTGAGAGAGAAGTGAAGTTTGCACTAAATCTATCTGCCAGTATGTTGGCAATATCAGTAGGTTCAGTATATTTTGTGCTGAGTATCACTACTCAGAGTACTAAGATTATCCTCGAGTATATCTTTTCTTTTTATAGCTAACTTTGAACTTTTTCTCTTTTTTTTTCTTGGATTGGGACCTTAGTTTTCTGTTTCTTACTTTATTTCTTGAGATTCCTCTTTGGGGGATTTCTTTTTCTTTTTTTTTTTTCTTTTCTGATTTATTTTTTCTTTTGTGTTAGAGTGTTTCTGCTGTAGGTCCCTGTCTCTGTTTTAGGTTCACCAAACTGGTCTCCTTCTCTTGCTTTCCTGATCTGCATAGTGCTAGGGGATCATACTTCAGGTGCTTTTGCAATTAGGTGCTAGTTCATCTTGGGCAGTGTTAGCCTTTTATCCTTTGGGCGTGGGGGCTTAGCGTGGGGCCAAGAAAAAGGTGAAGTGTGTTTTTAAGTTTTTTTTTTAGAAGTTTTCTTTGTTGGTTTGTGGGTTGTGGTTGGTGGGGGAGGGTGATGGTGGTGGGTGTGAAGTAATTAGTGATGGGTCTGATCTAACTTGAAACTTGTACTTGGTATGTGTACCTGTGGCCCATGTCCAATATGTTGTGGGGGTTGGGGTATTTGTTTACCAGCTGATCCAGGGTACTTGCTGAGGGTAAAGGAAGCACTGAGCCTGGGTTTTGTAAGTCAAGTAGTTTTCCAGTTAAGTATAGGTAATATGTAAAAGTAATATCAGGGGTGTATGGTAGGATCTCAGGGTTTCATGTTATCTCTCATCCAGGTCCAGTGGTAGTCCTGGGTCATGGAGGTTTCCACAGCAGCAGAGGCGAGATTAATTGGCAATAATTTTTTATGGATGATTTTTTGGATGATGATTGCTTGGGTGATGTTGTTGGCCATGTGATTTCCTGATGAATATATGGCCACCACACCTACACCTTGTTTTGTATCATGTTCTGTGGTTGTCTCTAGGCGTGCTGTATGAGTTGCAGTGTTGTAGTGCTGGCTCAGTAGCCTGAAGCAACCAGGTTTCAGTTACGCACAGGCGTCCGTTCTCCATACATAGTATTTGAGACATCATGCAGCATGGTTTTGTCTGCCGTTGAGTAGCATTTAAACCCACATTTTTTTTGTTGTTTTGTCAGTTGGGTGGTGGTTTTTTTGAATTGCCTAAAAGGTAAAAGGCAGAGGTGGGAGCCTGAAGCCAAAGAGCCAGTATTCAAAAGAAGGGGGTGCACATCTCAATGTGGCATCTTGCAAAGCAATGTGGCTTGCATGAGCATGTTGGCTGCCCGGGACTGACACCCTTTGAATGAAGGACACCTTAGCCAGTTGTTGAAATTGATTTTTCATTTTTTTTATACTGAGTATCATTCTTGGTGAGGGAGGAAGGCTGCTACTCAGAGTCAGGGGAGCTACATGTTTGCATACCAGACAGAGGAATGTCTGTTGTCATATAGTCATGGTCAGGGAGGTACATTTCATACAATTCAGGTCATTCACACCAACATGAACAATGACAGTGTCATATTTTTACTTGTTCTTGAGAATGTTCTGATGTTCTTGATTCTTGCTTCCGGATTGGCAGCCCAATAGGCAGTCCCCCTGTAGGCCTAGTGAGGTGGTGCCTAGTGAGTGGAGGTGGATGTTAGTCCTCACTATTATATGTTATTTTGTCATGTGTTAGATATGTTATTTGTGATTGATTGTACATTGATGTTGTGTTTGTGTTTTGTGTTTTTGTTTGGTTTTGTTGGTGGTTGTGGTTTTGTTCTGGGATGCTGTTTCTGCTTTTTGATTTGTTTTGATTTTTTGCAGTTTTTTGTTAGGTTTTTGTGTTTTTTTTTTGTGTATTTTTTGCCAGTGCTATTTGGGCTGGTGAGGTGTGGTGCAAGTGTTAACCTGTGTGTGTCATGACTGTCTGTTCATGTCTGTCTGTTCCAGTCTTGGGTGGAGCTCCAGTTTGGTTTTCTGTTATAATTGTATATCTATGATATGTGTGTTATAATGCAATTATGGATTAGAACAATTTCTGAATTCAAATTAAGTTGTCAGGATGATATCAAGCACAAAACAATTAGTTCTAATACTATTCCTAGGACACACTAGCTACTGTAACTATTTATGAGAAAAATTAAAAAAGTTTATAAGGTTTTAAGTAGTAATAGTGAAATAAATAAATAATATACAATTCACAATTGATTCCACCACTTAGAAAATAAAAAGAAAAAAAACTGAAAATGTTTTTTTTTGTAAACCACAAAATAATTACAACCAAAAAAGGAAAGTATGAATGTAAAAAAATAAACCGAACGAACTAAAAGGAAAAAAAAAAAAAAAAAAAATGAAAAAAATCAATAATGAATAAATTTTACCTTACCTTAGCTTAGAAAATGTTCCCTTTCCCGAAGCCCTTTATTATGCCATGCAGCATTAGTTTAAGTTTTTTTTTCAATATGCAATATGGGCGATCCGATCCGAGCGAAGCGTCCGGAAGTGCACACATGACCTCTTAGGCTAATCCTGCATGGACAGAGCACCTGTGTGCAATATACCTCATTTTTGTGAAAAAAATGCAAATGATGAGGGTAAATTGCGAAGATCAGCAGCGCAGCTGTAAATGCAGGACGTCTGCAGAGAAATGTACTGTTAGTAACTAAACTGAGTACATTTACCAAACCAAACGAGCTATGACAGCTCCAAATAAAGGCTGCATATTACTGAGGAAGCATGCCAATGGCCAAGTAGAAGGTCATTGGCATTGCAAAATGTTTAATAAATAAAAAAAAACAACTTTTAATTTTTTTTTTTGCCGATCTCACCTTGTTAAGTATAGGGCAGCGACGAGCAAACGGGATCGGGGGGAAATCAATAAAATAAACCTAAAATAAGCATTCTAACTAAAATCAGTATTCTGCCTTACAAGTCAATGCAGTCAGAAGAAAACCTAGATAGTGCGTAATGGTTGCTAAGGGGAGGCTCAGTGTGGGACATGTAACTATGCATTAGCAGGCAATCTTTTGCAAATGAGGGAAGGGTTAGTGAATCCCAGATTTTCCCTGGGTGTGAGGCAGTTCCCAAGAGTGTAAGAGTATAAATAGCTGGGAGCAAGACTAGGATATAGGTAACATCATGAGGGTGTGTGTCAGACATACTGTAAGTGGATTGGAGACCTGTGGCTCAGGATTGCTCATAGAAGAGCACAGCTAAGCTACTAGTGTGTCTAAACCTGCATAGCACTCTTTACAAAGTGTACGCAAGTGTGTATGCCATGCACCGGGTTGTACAGGAAGAAAAAGGAAGTTAAACCAGCAAAAAGCAGCTCCGTGCACATTTCAGCACTCCATTCGCGCGGCACGCACACGGGCCTAAACAGGGAGGCAATGGGAAGGGAAAACAGCAGTAGGAAGGTAATCAAGGAGACCTAGTTGAGCTGCCAGGTGAAATGTATCAGAATCAGCTAATCACACAGGAAGCAGACCAGCCCAGCCCAGAACACCACTATAAACCAAGTGAACACCTACCCCTCTGGTTTTTCCACACTCTACACCACCGGTGTATACAAGCGGGGAAATTTTAAAACTAAACCTACAAAATGAGAAGGGCTGCAGCAGGCAGCATAGAACAAAATGTGCAAGAGGCTGAGGGTGGTGAGGATGTCAATGCTGCCGAGCAACCCACAGTGAGGAGACAGAGAAGAGTGTACAGACCCAGGGTAACCTACCAGGGGCTACATGAGCTGGAGATAGTGGAGCACTATAGGGTGGGCAGAGACCTCCTACAACAAATCGTTGAGCTGTGCAGGGCACACCTGACACACCACACTGGCCGAGGGGAACCCATCCCAGTGGATACCAAGGTATGTGTAGGCCTAGGTATACTAGCCACAGGTACCTCCCAAACTACAACTGGGGATAACGTGGACATCTCACAGGCATCAGCATCTAGAGTATTCCACCAATTCCTGGATTCCATGTCAGCACATGCCAGTGAGCACATATATTTCCTCAACACACATGAGGTGTTGACCCGCAATATGCGTCCCTTCCACCAAATAGCTAACTACCCTGGGGTAGTGGGTGCTATAAACTGCACACACATATGCATCAAAGCACCACCCAGTGAGCAAGGTAGGGCCTACATCAACCGCAGGGGCATCCCCTCCATCAACTGCCAGGTCATATGTGATGCCCAGGGCATTATACTGAATTTGTGTGCTGGCTGCCCTGGAAGCTATGACGATTCACACATATGGCAACTGACGCAGCTGTACCACAGATTTGCCGATGTGGACATCCCCTACGGTTACCTAGTGGGGGATGCTGGGTACCCACTGAAGCCATGGCTGATAATACCCATCAGAAATGCACACACACCTGAACAACAATGCTATAATGATGCACATGCACAGGCCAGACATATAATAGATCATGTGTTTGGCATGCTCAGGTCGCGGTTCCAGTGTCTGGACACATCCAGTGGAGCCCTGCAGTATTCAGCAGCTACATGTACCCAAATAGTAATGGTATGTGCTATGCTACACAATATGATCCTGCAGAAACAGCTGCAGCAGGAACAGCATGGGGCAGGGCCACATGGCCCCCCACCAGTGCCAAGGCCTATGCAGGTACAGAGTGAGTCAGAGGAGAAACAACCTGAGCCTGCTCCAATAGGCAGAAGGGGGTGTGCCCAGTATGCCCTGGCCTTGGCAAAGAGGCAACACATAGCATATGCACTGACACAGTAGGGCCCCAGGGAATGACACCTCTCTCTGACTCACACAGACAGTAAAAGGGATGCCAAACATGACACTACATGTGCCTAACCATGTATAGGGAGTGTACTATGTTCATCTGACATAGGCAGCCCTCCAGCACCATCCGCAAATCCAGCACACCCTCAAGGTAAGTCAATCAACCTACCAATTGTCAAATGGAGTAGAATGTGTTTTTACCTGTAGCTATGGTATGGATGTGAACATGCAATAGAATTGGGTGCCGGATGTCAAGGCAGCAGAGAGTAGACACCTATAGTGGCAGCATGAGATCTGTAACACATACTGGAGTCACCATAGTAGCCAGTACTACACAGGGTGACAAAACCCACTGCAGGAAATGGCCTGAGGGACAGGGGTGTCCATAAGAGCCACACATACCAGTCAGGAAGAATCACATACTCAGCAACAGTCTCGGCCAGCAGGACAGGTGAAGACAAACACAAACAAATGCTGTACTATGGCCTCCGAATGTGCCCTATGGTTAACCCCACCCCCAGGCCTACACAGACAGACCGCAGCAGGCCAGGCAGTTGGATGTAAGTTGTGAAGGCTAGGAAGTCAGACACTAAAATGTAGGTAAACAAAGCTAGGATGTGTACTACACTAGTAAGCCCTCACCAGCAGGATAGGTAAGACTACAGACTGAAATGGAGTACCTGACTTACCAGTACAGTCCTAGCAAATGTGTACAAGTGTCAGGAGCGCCCCCCCCCCATCCACCATACACATAGAGTAAAAGTCAGGTGTGCCCCGCCAGTCCTGTGTAGAACAATAGAAACAATCAGTTGTCCCCCCTGTTATGCAGAAATGTAGCAACAGTCAATGGCAAATGACCGATGGATACCCTGCAGACACAGCATGTTACCCATTGGTGTACAACAAAAGGTCAGCACCTCAGTACAAATAACCTGGACATGATCCACACATGCAACACAGATGGCCATACTGGGCATGCTCACACACTTAAATACATGAAGGCCATGTCTGCAAACACCCGTGGACTAGACATATCTGGAAGTTGCAGTTCTCAATGTGAACACATGTCAGTATGCACCACTCCTGCCTTGCACACACAGTGGATAGGAATGCAGGCAAATATGTAAGGACAACACACTACTACCACCCAACACTACAACCTGTGACAGATGCTCTTATCTAGCCAAACTGGAGGTAAATCTCTCTCCAATCAAGACTGAACTTGACAGTCAAAAGGAGAAGGTAAACACTTGCACCACACCACACTCATCACATAGTCTCACTAAATCTACACCATCAAAATTCACACATAGAAACACAAAAACATTCACGGAGGCTTTCAATAATAATCTGCTCAAGCAACAGAGACTTCCAAAGCAGAAATGTAAGCAACCTCCACCCCCCCAACACAACCCAAATGGCACATAGCCCGCAGACTCAGTGTGCCACTCAACCACAGCCAATAAGGCAAAACAATGTACCAAAACACACTAGTCATAGGCGACTCTATAGTCAGGCACACTAATGTCCCACTCACCAGGCTAAACAAGGAGAAGGTTACTGTCAGCTGCCTGTTGGCTGCCAGGATCCACCATATAACCCAGGCACTCAGGTCACTCCACAACAAGTACAAATATGACTCTGTCATTGTCCATGTTGGTGTGAACGACCTGAGACGTACCTCCCTGGACTACATCAAAAGAGACATGGAAGAGATCTCCGATCTTGTAGCCCAGGCAGGTATGACCCTAGCCCTGAGTAGCATTCTGCCATCACCCAGAATGATGCTGCAGTACAAGGACAAAATGATTGACTTCAACAATTGGCTAAGCTTCTGGTGCCATTCTAAAGGGATCCAGTATCTGTCTGCCTGGGATGACATGGTCGACAGACCACGATGCTTTGCCAGAGATGGCCTGCACCTGTCACCCCTGGGATTCCGGATACTGGCTAAGGTTCTTGCCACCCCTATAGTGCCTTTTTTAGGCAAGGTTCAAATGACAAATTCACCCCCGTAACAGGAACAGGCAAGCAAAAACTGAGGATGATGCTACTCAATGCTAGAAGTCTAAATCTCAAAATGCACTCACTCGAGGCACTCCTTAAAATGGAGAACATTGATATCTGTGCAGTGACTGAGACCTGTTTCAAGGTTCCAGAGAGCACCCCTGCACTACCTGGCTATAACTCATACCACACTTTTCGGCCATGTAACCTGGACCGGGGCACCAAAGGCGGAGCAGTGTCCATATTCATTAAGGATATCCACACCTCCAGGCTAGTTGCTCAGCATAATGCAGCCGAGGTTATCCAAGTACAACTAACTCTGGGCAAAACTGCAATCCAAATTGTAGCTTGCTACAGATCACCCACCCTGCCCCAGGATTCCCACTCCTCTTTTCTTGATGTACTGGAAAATATTAGGGTTCAGCCAAACACCCTAATAATGGGTGATTTCAACTACCCCACCATTAACTGGGAAAACTACTCATGTACCAACTCCTTCACTCAATGCTTTTTGGAATTCATAAACTCCAATGCCCTGGATTAGCTTATCCACACCCCCACCAGGGGCAACAATATCCTAGATCTCGTCATTACCAATATGAGTGACAGGTGTTCCACACCTGAAGTCAATGCCTCATTGGTCCGATCCAACCATAAGCTAATTACCCTAGATATCCACATCCTGCTTCCAGCCCCCATTAAGGAAACCATGGTAAAACATTTCTCCAAAGCCAACTTCATGCTTCTTAAGACAGAAGTGGTGAACTTCATGACACTCATGCAGATGGAAAATACAGTTACGACTACTGAATCCTACACAATTGCACTTTATAAGCACTTACATGAGTGCATGGATTGTGCTATCCCAAACAGAACCAAGATGCTATCCTCCAAAAAAAGGAAGCCAATCTGGTCATCCCCTGCCATAAACAAACTGTATAACAGAAGGAGGAAACTCCTGCAAAAGAGAGTAAAATCCCACGAGTGGAGGAGATCCCTGGTCAGCCTCAGTAAGAAGCTGCGATCCATGATAAAATCCTCCAAAGCTAGTTACAAAAACAGAATTGCCACTGATTCTAAAGACAACCACAAAGCATTCTATAGCTATGTCAAGAATCGCAATGGCAACACTCAGATCTGCTCTGAGTTACAGCACAATGACACTAAATATACAGACCCAACTGATATTGCCAACATCCTGGCAGATAGGTTCAGTGCTAACTTTACCCCCCTCTCACCCCCTAAAGAGCCCATCTCTATACTGGAAGAATACAAAGTTCCTGTAATCATGGCTGCACAGGTAAAAACCACACTCTCCAAAGCCAAGAACACAGCATCCATGGGACCAGTCAACATCCCCGACTGCGTTCTACACGAACTACAGAATGAACTGGCACCCCACCTAAGTACCATGTTCAGTCATAGCCTCACCTCAGGCTTTGTGCCTGCTGAATGGCGCACAGCAACGGTTATCCCACTCAACAAGGGGGGAGCCACCATGGACCCTGGGAACTACCGCCCCATTAGCCTGACAAGCCTGGTCTGCAAGGCCATGGAACGTATCATCATGGAACTTATAAACAAAGACATCGGTAATCTCCAAACTCTGGATCCCATCCAGTTTGGGTTTGTAAAAGGCAGATCATGTCTCCTAAACCTGATAGACTTCTTTGAAGCAGTCACCAAAGCCGTAGACAAGGGTAAGGTGGTTCACACAGCCTATCTAGATCTTGCCAAGGCTTTCGACACCATCCCCCACTCTGGAATTATAGATAAACTCACTAAACTAGGTATAAATCCCTATGTCAAAAGATGGGTTGCCAACTGGCTCACTGACAGAACCCACACTGTGAAAGTAGCAGACTCTAAATCTGACTTCAGACCAGTGTCAAGTACAGTACCACAGGGTTCAGTCCTGGGTCCTCTCCTGTTTGGTATCTACTTCTCTGAAGTACAGGCTAGCACAGCAGGTCTTTGGCTAATGAAGTTCGCAGATGACTGCAAACTAGGAGCCATAATCGAAACTCCTAACGATGTGGACATCCTACAAAAGGACCTCACTGAGACAGATGTCTGGTGTCAAAGCCATGGCCTCAAGCTCAATGCCAAAAAGTGCATTGTCATCCCCTATGGTAAAAACTGTGTACCCATGAACTACAACATAGGCGGTAGTATACTTAACACTGAAAGTGCATTAAGAGACCTTGGGACATAGGTGGACAGTAGTCTCTCCTTTGATAATCACATCGCCACGGTAGTCAGGAAATCCTTCTACATGGCACACCTCATCACAAAAGGTTTTTCATCCAGAAAAAAAGAGGTCATTGTTCCCCTCTACTCATCACTCATTAGACCCATTATAGAGTACAATGCCTCTTTTGGTATGTACCTCACAAGACATCTACAACAACTGGAAAGGCCACAGAAATACCTCACAAAGAGAATTACCAGCCTCAAACAGATGCCCTACGCAGACCGTCTCAAAAAACTCCAGCTTTACTCTGTCGCATATCGCCTACTCAGAAGTGATCTCTGCCTAACATACAAAGCTATGTCAAACCCAGAGCTGTTGGACATGCTCCACTTAAAGAAATCCCAATCCCTCTGAGCTACACACTCTAGGAACCTAAACCTTGTCACCACAATAAACAGAACATGCCGGAGGGATAGATTCCTGTCCCAGAGACTTCCCATACTCTGGAATAAACTACCTATATATATCAAACAAAGCTCCTCATTAGCACTCTTCAAGAAAAATCTTGATGATTGGATGGGAAATAGGAAATTCACCCCAGGGATCACATCTGTGGCTCTGCTTGACAGTGGCACAGGAAAATAATTTTCTTGGGTGGCAAAAGCCAGGGTACCTTTTTGGCTGGGCTTGCATAGGCCCCAGGGCCAATAGCCTAGTACCTACCTATGAACCTGTGAACCTATGAACTATAATAAGCCACAGGCACACGGGCATAGATGTGAGGAAGAGGGTGACTGTGACAAGGAGCCATGCAGGCCTCTCCCAACTGGCACACAGCCTAAGGGCCCCTAACACATGAGATGCAGATGTAACCCACTGTGGATACTAGCCACGAGTACCTGTCAGCATGACAGACTATGTGGTGTATGTGCCAGCTGTGCAACAAGACTGTACAAGGAAGCAGCCATCTAGTAGCTGTATACACGCACCTGTGACATATGACCTTGTGTGTGCCCGCATGTGGCATGTCAACCCCCACATGAATGGGGTATGGCCCATGCACACACTGCCCTCCCCATAGCAGTAGTATGACAAGCCTGCTGAGGTCATCCAGTGTGAATTACACCTTTGGGAGAACTATAGCTCAGTAAAGTGAATGGTGCGTCCCATAACTGTGAACTGCTGTAGTGACAGAGTAGTTAGGTAGTAGTACTAACCCTAGACCTGTCAATTGTGTGAGTGTGTGTTTGTGTGTGTGCCTGTCTGCCTCTGACTGTGTAGAGTGAAATGCTTGTTATGCTACTCATACTCCGTGCAATACATATATTAAATTTTGGCAAAGCTGCTGATGTCACTCACTGAGACGTACACCTCTGAGAACATGATAGCCCCGTAATTGCCATGGTGTGTCCTGTAACTGCATATTGCTGTAGTGTTAAACTAGTTAGGTAGGTGTTCGAACCCCAGCCGTGACAACTGTATGTGTATGTGTGTGAGTGTGTGTGTGTGTGTGTGTGTGTGTGTGTGTGTGTGTGTGTGTGTGTGTGTGTGTGTGTGTGTGTGTGTGTGTGTGTGCATCTGACTGGGTAGAGAGCAATGCTTTTTAGGCTACCCACACTCCGTACAATACAAATAAACTACTTTGCCAAGGCTGCTGTTGTCACTCATCTAGAGGTATACCTCTGGGAACATGATAGCCCAGTAATTGCCATGGCGAATTCTGTAACTGCATATTGCTGTAGTGTGATAAACTAGTTAGATAGGTATTCAAACTCCAGCCCTGGCAACTGTGTATGTTTGTGTGTGAGTCTGTGTGTATGTGTGTGTGTGTGTGTGTGTGTGTGTGTGTGTGTGTGTGTGTGTGTGTGTGTGTGTGTGTGTGTGTGTGTGTCTGCCTGGGTAGAGAGCAATGCTTTTTAGGCTACTCACATTCCATACAATACAAATACTCTACTTTGCCAAGACTGCTGATGTCACTCACCTAGATGTACATCTCTGGGAACGTGATAGCCCAGTAATCGCCATAGTGCATTCTGTAACTGCATACTGCTGTAGTGTGATTTAGAAAGGTGGTATTGTTCCATTTCCATCCAACCAGTTCCGGATGTGATGTGTGTGTGTCTCAGTGTCTGTGTATGGAGCAATGCGTTATAGGCTACTCACCCACAGTAGATTACAAATGCCCTACTTTGGTAGTCCTGCTGATGTCATTAATTGTGAAATACACCTTTGGGGAAGATGTACTTCAGTAATGTCCATGGCGCGTGATATAACTGCATAGTGCTGTAGTGTAGTAAACTAGTTAGGTAGGGGTTCTACTCCCAGACATCACAGGTGTGTGTGTGTGTGTGTGTGTGTGTGTGTGTGTGTGTGTGTGTGTGTGTGTGTGTGTGTGTGTGTGTGTGTGTGTGTGTTTGTTTGTAACTCGTATCCTGTGTAGAGGTGGTTTTGAGTCTGTGAAACCTGTGGGAAATGTGGAGGGGTTTTGCTAATTTAATTTATGGTGGCCCTACAATATATCACAATGTCAACCACACAGGGATAAAATATGTAAATGGCTGAGAGGCTGGGGTGCAAAGCCATACCCATACCTGTGACATCAAGGCCTGCCAATCACAGTTAGCAATCCCACTGTGCCTTCACATGTGACTCACAATGGACATACCATTCCTGACAACATGCCCTGTATGGACAGATGACACTAAAGTCAGGAAATGCTGTTAGCATGCTATCAATGTAGGTGCAGGGTAAATCTGCTGTCCAGTACCACTCCCTGCCACATATGGGCAAGACTGGCACATCTGATGATAAGCTGTGTTCACAACATGGGCCAGACACCCCAGGTACAGTTCCACATGTCACTGTACATGCATGTGGGAGGTGTGCACATCCTAAACACCATCCAAGTCATGGACTAGGGAACACAGACATGGTAAGTGATGCATAGCATTGGCCACACACAATAATCACCCAGGTGACTGGAAGACAGATGCAGTACCCACCTGTGTGGGCAAATGCAGACACTACAGGCCTGTGCCACAATGCAGACCATTGTCATGTGGGCTGATGCCAAGGTATACACATCACCTACCCTTGTATAGCCTGCTGGCACTGTTGGCCATCACACACCCATGCAGACATGCACCCATGCATGTCCGAACTGGACCCCTTGTGCTCATGTGTGTGTTGTATGGTGTGTATGTCCACATCCATATGCACTACTCCCGCCCAGGGCACAGTGAAGCATGCCGCCTTATGTCTGACATCCCATCATACTCACTGCCCATATGACCTCCATATCACCCGTGTGGTGCATGTGTTCCCTGCACATTGATGTGTTGTGGCAATCCCACTAGTGACAGATTGCACTCCTGGTCCTGCCAAGTGTGTTAATGTGTGTGCATCCCTGTGTGAGTGTGCCTGTGCTGACGCTGGCACCTGTTCATGCGGACAAGCACGTGTACGTCACCTACTGTATATCTACCATAACCCTGTTGCAGATGTCACTCACCATCACATATATGTTCTGAGTGCTCCCCACCAGATAACCCATGTGGCGCATCCAATAACAGCATCGAACTGTGACAGCACTACATAGCCATTGGGTGTTTGATACCATGTGCTGGTAGTTGTGTGACACAAACATGCATAGGTTTTACCCTCCCACCCCTCCCTGGCATGTATTCACCTCTATCTGCTTTCCCCACTCCCTCTCTGGCGGATGTGGAGGGCCACACCTGCATTGCTTAGGCAGCAGCATGTGTATTTAACATGATGCTCATGATCAGCTGATGGCCTCTGCACGAATTGCAGCCCTTCCCTAGCCAATTGTATGTGGAGCAGGTGTGGGAACATTCCTATAGCCAATTGCATGGAAATGCACTCCAATACCTGGGAACATCCTGGTGGTGATGGCCCTTGTCTGTCACTGTGAGCACAAGCTAGAACTGTCGTTTGGCAAACAGCATTCCAGATGGTTTGGAGATTTACCTTTAACAACATAACACTGTGGAAAGAGGACAACAAACATGAGGGGGATGTGCCTGACCTGACTACGAACTGTAAGTGCTGCTATACTGCATATGGAGTAATGTTGGATTAACATTGTTTGTCGGGATATGCCTGTCATACATGTCGCAATACCTGCCATGTCAGTTCCATGTATATCAGGAATCCCCATCTGCAGGCTCATCTGCAGACTGGGCAGTATTGTGTCTTTGGTGTCATGTGTTAGCCACGATGCATCTATCCATGGAATGCAGAAGGTAGTGTGAGGAATGCAGTCTCTTGATGGTGAAGGCCGTGACAGTTACTGACTACATAACCCTCATTGGACATATGTTGCAACATACCCCGTTACAATGGTAGATTAATGAAGGTATCACAGAAACATGTCTATACTG
>NC_056741.1:1036863664-1036948664 GCF_019279795.1 Protopterus annectens
ATGTTATATTTGTAGGGAAATAGGACATGATGTAATAAATGTCAATTGAAATGTTATAAATGTAACAGAATTTGGACATTTATGGATGGATTGCAAAAGTGAAAATAAGAGTAAGGAAAAAACAAAAAGAAAGAAAAAATGTACAAACAGAAGAGAAATCTTAGAAGTAGTAGAAATAGAAAAAAATTGGATGAGAAAAAATATAAAGAGGATATAGAAGAAAGTTCTGAAATAAGTGACAAAGAAGACATAAACTGGGAGGCAGTAAAAAGCGAAAAAAGAATTACATTGTTAAAATGGTAAAAGATAGGAAAAAGCATTTAAAGGGATCTGTACAAAAGAAAAAAAGAAAGGAATTGGATGAAAAAAATGCATACAGCTAAAGATTGGGGCCTGGTATAATGGATAAGGTGTTTGACTCACACACAATCTGTACAGTGTTTGATTCTCATCCTTGGAAAGGAAATTGGTTAGGCTTACAATGGGCTGTTAAGAAAGCTAGCCTATCAATTACCTGTGAACTTATAAACACAAATTAAAATTATAGAGTGCTTACTGTAAATGTGAATAATATTAAATTTTCAGTAAGAGGAATAGGAATTTGCAGTGGCATAATACAGGTGTTGTAGATGTAATTATATTAGAAGACATAAGATTTTTAACAAGTGAAGAAAGATTACAAACAGATAAATTATGGGGAGGAAAGATAATTTGGAGTTTGAGGAATGAGACGTTCTGGAATAGCTATATTATATTGAGACTTTAACTGTGATTTAAGAGGCAAGTGTAAAAAGAAAAGAAATTATATAAGAAAAAAAGTTAGCAGTTCTAAGATGTGGTAAGTTAAAACTTTGAGACAAAAACTCATGGACTTATAAAAGGCGTATGTATAGAACTGAAATAGATTATTATATACTATCAGAAGGTTTAATTGTAGGAGAAGGGGAGGTAGTTGAAAAAGGATTTTCTGATCATCTTGCAATATGGCTAGAGATAAAGAAAACAAGGAATATATAAAAATAAGCAAAGGAATAAAAAGAATAAATGAGAAAGTATGGAATGAAAAAGGAAATAGGTTAGTAATACAGTTATGGTAATATCATATTACTGTGAAAACATTTTATAAAGATTGGTCTGAATGGTGAATGATATTTAAGAAAAAATATAAAAAATGTTTTTTTTTTTCATAGTGGCAGTGTGATGTGAGAAAAGTACAGAAAAAAAATAGAAAAGAACATATAATAATGCATTGTGAAATTTCAAACATGATAGTATTCTGACAGAAAAAAATACAAAAATTGTTATATAAGCAAAGATATTTTTACATGGAAAAGAGAAGCATCAAGTTCCTTAAGGAGATTAGTAAAGGAAGATGGTAGTGTAGTGAAAGAAATAAAAAATATAAAAGGAGGAATAGAAAGAACTCAGGAAAAGATTATGAATAATGTAGTACAATCTGTGCAAGAAATGTTTACAGAAAAAAGAAGATAGTGAAAAACATGGAAAGTAAAAAAGTTAACAGAGAAAGAGAATAAAGAATTGGAAAAGGAGATTTCTTTAAATGACCTAGATAATGTATCAAGACAAGTAATTATAAACATCAGACCACACAAGCTCCCAAAAGAAGCTAGAACACTAGGAATTCTCCTCACTCAAAAAAACACAAGCACTGCTGTAGCTGCCAATTTTCTTTCTTTATGCAATACATCCTGGTACCTTGGCCTCATAGGCCTTCAGTGGAATAACTTCATACAATCCAAGCAGCTTTTTCTATTCCATCTCAACATTAATTCATCTTAATTTAATTAAACAATTAAATAATTAAATACTTTTCTTTAGTCATCATACAGCTTAGAGCTTAAAGATGTACCCCCACACTTTCTCATATATCATAACTATATTAAATAATTAACCCAACACAGAGTGAATGAAATTCTCAAATGACACTTTTTTTCAAAAGGATGAATTACTTCTACTACTTAATGAAATAAAATGTTTTACATTTCCTCATACACCACAATAACTTATGCATTCAAACACATAAAACACTTTTCAACCTACCCCTGAGACTCAATTATAATTGTTTATTCATAACCTATACATTTATATTGTTAAATATAAACTTTTTAAAATTTTCATCCTCACTTTTATTGCACACATTTTTTCATTATTAATATCAAATTAATCAATTGATTTGTTCATCCAAAATTATAAATTCAGCTGCAGTCCCAGATGGAATAGGGTATGAAATATATATGTATATATATATATATATATATATATATATATATATATATATATATATATATATATATATATATATATATATACATATATATATATATATATATGTATATATATATATAGGTGCACTATGAAATCTTGAATTATGGAATCTCAACACTCTGAATCCTGAAGACCAGAATCTCAAGATTCCATAATATCAAAATGAATAAAAAGGAAAAAAAAAACATTTAGAAAGGTATAAGCCCCCCTGCACCCCCACACGCCCTGCACTTAAATATACCAACTCCAAGATCGCACTACATTGGAGTGAACAGCAAAATTTCCATTCCACTCTGCACGGCACTATTTTGCCATTCACTTCACTGTGGTGCGATCTCGGAGTTTGTATAATTAAGTTGCAGGGGGTGGGGGATGCCCCCCCCCCCACATATGCTTTAAAAAATGTTGTTTTTTTTATTTTTGATATTACAGAATCTTAAGGTTCTGGTCTTTGGGATTCAGAGTCTCTAGATTCCGTAATTCGAGATTTAGTAGTGAAGCCATGTACGTATACATTATAAATATAAATATATATATATATATATATATATATATATATATATATATATATATATATATATATATATATATATATATATATATATATATAGATATATATATATTGTTGTCTTTCGGCTTTTCCCAGTTAGGGGTCACCACAGCAGAACTCCAATCCGCTAATGATTGGCAGTAGATTTTCACAAATGCCAAGGTGCCAGCTCGATGCTCAACCTTCAACGAAGGCAGGCCCATTTACGCATGTCTTTCGAATGCCCACCCAACTGCAGGGAGGACATGCAGACTCCACATAGAAGGCACTCCCCGCACTATAGCTGAGAATTGAATGGGAGAACCTCTTGCTGTGAGGCAACAATGCTACTGCTGCAGCACCACGGAATACCATTTTTATTTATTTATTTTTTTTTTTAAAGATTTTGAATGAATGGTTAAATGAAGATTTTATGTATAAAATTGTGTAGTGGAATACTTAAATTCATACTGAAGGAAGATAGAAGAGAATTAAAAAAATGGAGACCAATAGTATTAAATAATAATGATTATAAGATTGGTATGAAAATTATAAAAAAAATATTTGAAATAAAAATGAAAAATTTTACAGAAGATAGCATATATTGTATAAAGGGGAAAGGTTGCCAAGAATTATTAATGGTAGTTAGAGAAATTGTGGGTGATATTATGAACAGAAAAGAAGAAGAAAAAATCATGATAGGAGAGCTTACATTTTACACAATTGGACATGAAATCATATGGGTAATAATGAAAGAATATAATATAAGTGAGAAAGATAGGAAACTATATATGTCAATGTATAGTAACAATAAAGTAAAAACAGTTGTAAATGGCTGGTTAAATAAGAGATGCATATGAAGAGTGATGTAAGATAGGGATGTCCAATGAGTTGCAAACTCTTTGCATTAGTTATGAATGTGATAGAATGCAAAATAAATTACAAAATGAAGAAGACAGGGTATATAACACATGAAGGGTTAAGAATTCCAGTTCTGTTGACATATGCAAATGACATTATTATAATTGCAAAAAACAAAATGTAGATAGAAGAAGTAATCATTTACACAAATGGGTGTCTAGAAATGATAGCGATGGCTTTAAATAAACAGAAAAGTAAAGGTTTAGGAGATGGGGTATATACTTTACAATGAATGTAATTACTGTGGTAGGTATAAAATTTGGGATAAAGATGTAAGTAGCATTCAATAGGGAAAATAATAAAAGAAATAAAACAAACATGTCTTTTCAGAAGAGCATATAAATTATCATTTAGAAAAAAAAGGCTTATTTGATAAATTCAGTAGTGAAGGGAAAATAGCTTACTTAGCAATGTATTTATGTTGCCAACAACATTTGAAAAGGAATGATTACAGAGAATTTTTTTCATTTATATGGGGTTCTAGATTAAACCAGTAAAAAGAGGAGTTTTGTATGTAAATAAAAAGAAGGAGGTTTAGGGTTAATTAACCAGGAGGTATAAGCTGCTTCATTAAATTTGCACAAAGTGTTAAAGTGGATAAATGAAAAAGAGAAGAGGTTTGTAGTAAAACTGTAAAAATATAAGTATGATAAATTTCGGGGTATGGTAAAAAAGAGTAAAAGAGAAAAATAGTGTATAAACGAAGAAATAAAATGTTGCCAAAAAACATATTTTGTGGAAAATAATTGCTGATATAGAAAAAGATAGAAAATTGTGGTATACGAATATAATGATCATAGTGGGAATTTGGCATAATGGTTAAGGTATTTGCCTTACAAACAAAAGGTGCAGAGTATGATTTTCATATGGAGTAATTGGCTAGGTTTAAAATGGCCCACGGGGGGCAATTAGCATAGTACTAATCTATGAACAGCATTACTATGTAAAACCATGGGAAAATTTAACAGACAAAAACATTGAAACTATAAAAAGAAGAAGCAAAATGTAAAAGTAGAATATCAACAATTTTTATGGAGACTGTTAACAGATAAATTGCAAGTAAAAAGAAATATGCCATATAAAAATAAAAGTGATAGAATATGTTTACATTGTCAAGAAGAAGAAATTACGTAATGTTGTTGAAATGTAAATGAGTGAAAAAAGTTAGGGGGGAAAATATGCAAAGAAGATTTATTTTGAAGACATAAAATAAGTGGATAAAATAAACATGGATATGATTAAATATGGATATTATAAGAACAGAAGTAAAGAATATTAAATTATATGGAATGAAAGAATAAATGAAATCATTTTTTAATTGTAAATGGATTTTAGCAACAATATTAAGTAAAATATTAAGTAAAATCACTTGGTTGTTATGGGAAAAGCAGTGGGGGTCTAATGAGAATGAAAATTTAGCATGACTGTAAAGGAAATTATGAATGTGTGTAAACAGATTTGAATATTTATATATTTGTACATATATAAATGTTTGTAAATATGTAATGATTTTGTAAATATGATGATAAATGTACAGAACAGTTGAATGATATAACCGATGAGTTTTATCAGAGGGGTTATGGTGTGGATCTCCTACAAGCCTTGAAAGCCGACGTCTTATGTAATAGAAATGATGAGGCAAAACCAATTTTTCTACTGGGAATTTAAATATGCAATGAAATGCAAGAAACAGTGGACAAGATAGGTTGCATTATGTAACCACTTATAATAAAAAGACAAAGGAAGTTAAAAGATGTTATTACGAAGAACTGGTGCCTTTTATTGACGATGCCTGAGGTTCAAAATATTATAGAAGATAGAGCCAGTAATAGGAAATAATAACAATAAAAAATAATGGCTAAAGTGGGGACATTCCCATGTTATAATTGTGTATGCTGCTAAGACAGCATTGCAGATACTGAATTCACATACCATATAACTAAGAAAAAATATATGTTTAGGGCATCTGCCACATGCATAACATGTAATATTATTTATCTTGTCAGTTGTATAAAATGTTTAGCATTTTATGTAGGGAAATCGACTCACAAGCTTAAAGATAGAATTATAGAGCAAAAATCAGACATCAGGTGGGGTGTAGAGACTAAATGCCCTAACAAAGCACATCAAAGAGAAAGGAAGAGGAAGGTTCTATATGATTAGAGTTATTTATCCAAATAGAAGGGGTGGTGATGTGAATAAGTTATTAGAACTTAAAGAAAATGAGTGGATAATAATGCTTCAGGCAGACATTAAGCCAGGTCTAAATACTTCAGTTAGCATTAAACTGGTGCTTAAAAGGAAACAGATGATTTTGAAGAAATGATTTTTAGGACAAATGTTGGAAATATATATATTGTGTATATATATATATATATATATATATATATATATATATATATATATATATATATATATATATATATATGTATATAGATCTCATATGTATATTGTTGTATGTGTATACATCCTTAGTAGGACTCTATTTTCTATTTTTATTTCTTTATTTTGAATATGTTGTAGATTACTAGCACAAACAAGCTTGAAACGGTGGTGAAGACCGCATTACCTACGGACCAAGCAAAGACCACGTTATTCATATCACAATTATTTAAGAACCAATAAATGCTACTGTTATTTAAAAAAATGCAATAGTTATTAATCTTTATACTTTATATTGCGAAATATTGCCTTTCGCGGCGAGTTCTTGTTGTATAATGCCTCGCGTGCTAAAGAAGCTAATGACAGCAGTACACGAGCCAGGCAAGATGAACAAAAGCAACGGAGGCATGAGATTTCCATTGCTTGGAACTGTTTTAAAGGATTGCTTTAAAATAAACAGCTCGGAATAGTTAAGATAACTTGCGGTTATTTTTAAAATAAATGCAACATGCTGAATTTTTTTGCTTATTTTTAAAAAAAAAAAAGCCATACCAAGATCTCTGTTGCTACTAGCAACTTTACTGCCTATTAAGAGTTTGTTTACTATTAACAAGATAAAACATTTAAGGACAAACAGAAAAAAACAAAAAGCGGGGGTCACTAATGTTTAATGTTAAACCCAAAAACGTTTATTTAACATCTTTTACTACCGTGAAAAAAGAATCCGGTGTCGGGATCTTCCTAGTTATATATAATGAGGATACAAGCGAACACGCTGGTTGGGCTGTTTTTTTAAATGATGATATACCTTTTAGATAATTGCATTGAAGCTGTAATTTGTGATACTAATTAACTAATTGTGATATGTATATAAGGAGTGGTGATTTTAAGCATTTGATACACACCGAAGAAGGACATAGTCTGAAAGTTTTGTGAGCTATTAAACTTGAGTTGGTCAAGTCTTTCCTTCTCTGCATTTCTTTGTGGACATTATTGCTGTTTGTTATACAGTGAAAGTTAACCTTCAAGTTGGTCCCTTTATCTTTGTTGTACCTTGATTTAACTCTCTCAGTCAAGAGTACTGTTTCCTATAATGTGATCTAACAACCTGGAGTGGGAACAGAACCCACAGCCTTCTTGTTTTCCAGCACCAAAGGCAAGTCTGCTATCTATGATACATCATTCCAATGATTATGGTATATTTTTTTGAGAGAGTAATGCATGTTTTGGACAGTGGTTACACTGTTGATACATTATACTTGTCCATATGCTACCATTAACAAAAGCTAAAGGCTGTCCAAATCAATCTAAATGTATTTTGTTGGATAGCTAATTGACTGTGGGACACAACCTACACTGTAAGTGGGGTACCACAGGTTTCTGTTCAATGATATTTGTTATTTGGCGTACACTTCTCTGATCTTCAAGTCAAAAACTGGAAATTTTGATTAATGAAGTTTGCTAATGATTGTAAACTGGGTGTTATACTTGAATCCCCTTCTGACATGCAGAAGCAAAAAGGTGAATTTACACATGTTAATAGCTGGTGCACTAACAGTGGGCTAAAACTAAATGCTAAAAAAGTATTGCATTTGGCAAATAAACTCTCCACTCAGCTTACACTATAGAAAACATCCCACTCCAAAATGAAAATGCTGTGGGAGAGATTAGAACATGGGTGAGTAACTCCCTCATCTTTGACCATAATGTTGCAACAGTGATCAAGAAATCCTTCTTTCTGTCATAGCTGATCACAAAAGATATTTATCAATGTCCAATGATGCCCTGACTACTCAATATTATGTACTGAACATGCCATCATAGAATAGGATAACCCCTTTGGCATGTATCTTGCTAAACATGTCAAACAGTTAGTGAGAGCCCAATGATTCACGTCTAAACTGATAATGTGACTAAATGTAGCGCCTTAACTATCAAGAGATTCTGGAGGCCTTTTCCTTGTATTTGATGTCCTACAAACTCCTTAGAGGCCATAAGTGCCTTGCCTTCTGGACCATTAGGAATCCAACAGTCCAAGACCTCTTATATCTCCATAAATCAGACAGTCCTGTGAGCACTGGAACCAGAGATTTAAACATGTTTCAGTAAATAAACAACTTATGGTAGAAATACAGATTTTTCATGCAGTGACTACTCCTTCTCTACAACAAACTTCCTCTCCAGATCGAGGAAGCAATGTGACACACTATCTAGATTAGTAATTAAAACAGTTGTATGGGCATTCATAAATTCACTCAAAATATGACTGTCATATCATTCTTTGAAAAAAGAGGCAAGGTCTAAGGGTGGGTATGTCAAGCCATAAATGGTCACATGTCCCAGTTGCCTTGTAGATTCTATGATTCTCTCATGATCTGTGGCAGAGAAGCAAGTGTAAATGACAAATTGAAAGGAGGAGAAGGCAGTTTTCTGAGCATTAAACTACTTTTATGTGATACCATAGTGTGTAAAGAGATGTCTGTAAAGATAATTAACCTACTAAGGAATAGACTGTAACACAAAATATGAGTTCACATTACAGGAAGATTGTAAGCATATAGAAGAATTATGAAAGATGATTCAACAAAACAATAAAAGGTAAAGCAATTGCTTTGTAGAGCATGGAGTGCCAAAACATTATGTCCTTAAATCAGAGAAAAGATAAACTTGCTGAGTGTGTCTGCTGAGTGAGAAGTGATTTTAACAGTTCTTAGTGGTATTTAACAAAAGCTTGTCAAGGACACCCAAGCACTTTTAAGATTGGGTCTTGCTCTAGGGAATAAAATTGAAGAATGCCAGCCAGCAAAGAATGGTGGTAGAAGGTAAAATAGGTTTTAAAGAAATTCACGCTTCTACACTCAAAATGTATGGCAGAATAGAGTCTATAGCTTTAAAAACACACAACTCTACAATGTAGCAATTTACTTCCTCTGCTGTTCATACTACTCAACTGTCCCTGATTTTGTAGAATGTCTCTGATTTACCTCATAGTTTTGCCCCAACTGTCCTAACATTTTTGATTTTCTGGTAAATCACTGAAGATTATAATTAGTGAATAAAACCATTTATTCGAGTTTCATTCAGAAAAGGTGTGTTGATGTAAAATATAGTGTTCTATTAACTTTTTGAGTGAATTAGAGCAATATTTTTAAGACTGTCCTTGATTATGCTTCATTGTCCCCCATTATTTTTGGATTAGTCCAGAATTCTTGAGCAAAGAAGTTGAGAGATATGCTGCTACCTGATTGACAGTGACTTATTTTGCGGCTTGAAAAGTCATTAAAATCTGTGTGCTCCTATACTATCTCTTTGCCTCTTTTTTTCTGTAATTGGTAGTACATAAACCAGATAAAGCCCCATGCTCTACAAAGAAATATTATAATTTTTCTGATTCTAACCATTTATTATGTGTTCTCAACATGCATCCCTTAAATTCATCTTTCAAGCTTTCCTCTTGAGGTGAACTTCTTGGCATCTTTGTGGAGAGCACATAATAAGCTGTTTATAATCAGAGACCTAATCATAATTGCCTATATTGTAATACTTGGCAGATAAATAAATATGTGCTATATATATAAAGGCACAGCAGGACTACAAAACATATTCCAGAATATATTAAATGAACTAAATAGTTACTTTGGGCTGAAGAGTAATGTAGGCTATAAAATATATAGATTTAGAAGTACAAGAAAAAAAAATTAGTCCACACAAATGTTTTATACAAGGTATTGAGAAATTATAATTCCACTGACATTATCTGAAGAATAACACAATTAATAGGGATATGCAGCAGTATGGGGTGAGAATGAAAGCAATGGTTCAGTAAAACATGACCCTAAACAATATAGTAAATTACTCTCAGGACATTTTAAATATATTATCACTAAGGGAGAAAGAAAGAATGAATAAATGAACAAATGGAAAGGAATGAAAGGAATGTAAAGAAAAGGAAATGGTAAAACAAAAGCAAATGCAATGACAATTTAAAGATGGAAAACAGAGAAATCATTAAATGATACAAAAGGTGCATGTATAATTGGCACAGAAAAGAGACAGCATTATAAAGGATATAAAGGATAGTGCAGATAAGGTGGTAGACAGTATTCCTACACAGCACACATCTCTTGAAAAAAATTAGCTAAATTGAAAGAGAAAGATAACAAATGCTAAGATATATACAGAAGCAGAGGTATAACGCATAGACAGCCATACAGAAAAAATCATTACACAGACAGAAAAATCCAAAACGACTTTATACCAGCTCACTACAGAAATATTCTAGATATGAAATGCATTTCTCTACCTTTAGCAAAAGGCAAGTACCCCTGGCTAAAGGAAACTAAGAACAATGCAACTGTAAAAAACCTCAGAACTCTATATTTGGTAATTATCTAAACATGTTACATCAATCATTGTTAACAGTTCGTAGTAACCTTTTCAGGTAATTACTATTTTGCACACTGATACAAAATGCACTATGAGAGCAATTACATCCTTAAGTATTTCAGTGCAGATGTTGGTTCAACCATATTATCATGATCATTGCTGACAGCTTTGAAAGTGGTAATGGCTATCTTACAATCGTTGAATCCAGTTTCAGTGAGCAACTTGAATTTATTTTTTAATGGTTAGTCAAAAAGTAATAAGCTTGTCTTCTTCAGAGCAGTGTTCACAACATTCCTATCGTCCTGCAGGTTGTGTGAGATCATTCTGCATCATTAGTATTAAATTTTACTTTTGTCCACTGTCATATGCCCGTGAGCTCAATAAAGACAAATCCTGGATAAGTTTACATTCCCCACTTTAAATGTAAATCATATACTCACTCTGATTGAAAGCTGAACATCATGCATCCTGCCAAACTGTCATTGTGAAAGTTTGTATGATTCTGCATTTGGTAACTATGCATAAATGTTGATATGTTAGCTCACACTTGAGAAGATCTTAATAAATGTAATAAAACATTCTGGGAATTCTATATGAATATTTTGGTACAAATTGTATCTAATATTGTTATTTTACCTCAAAAAGTTTAACTGTAGCTCATTTGTGACAATGTATTGCCCACATTCTTACGGTCTGTGTACATATATACACTGATATATATATATATATATATATATATATATATATATATATATAGAGAGAGAGAGAGAGAGAGAGAGTTTTGAGAGTGATACCTTTCCACTTTTAATAAGTCCCCTGTTCTGAAGAAATATATTTACTTCTGATATTGCGCCTACTCATGTCAGATATATTCAAGTCAAGCACTGCCTTTTTTTACCTAAAATAGAGGTTGCATCCATATTTACCCCAATGGAATCTAAATGTAAGACAGCATACCAGACTAAATACTAATCATTCATGCCTGTCTGTAACAGACAGGCAGTATCTCAAGTCCCCATGGCACTTAAATAAAAATAGAAAAGAAAAATGAAGACTTTTTTATTGTTAACATGGGCTAATGTTTTGATTAATGCACAAGTTGCTTTGACTGGCCACAGGACCTGGACTAGCTTTAACTTTGAGACTAGCAGTAGATAAAACTTTCAAGAACCAGGTGGCATTGTTCAAAACAGTAACAAAGTAGAGACAATATATTTGCATGTAATGATATTATTTACATATGAACAATTAAGTTAGTCTTTCAGTCAGTGGACATTTCTTAAAAAGTATGTGTTTAGAAGAAAGATGTGACTACAGCATGAGCATTAAAGACTAGCCATTGTCAATGGAAGCAAGAACATTTGGTGTCCTTGAAGAGTTGTCCTTTAGTTTGGTTCTAAATAACTGAAGTGTCCTTTGCTGACTCACTTCTCAAAGTAATTGATTGGTCACAGCTGGGCCTCATCTACAGAGAGCTCTTTCTCCTGTGAATGTTTTAAAATGAGGTCTAATGAGGGTAATGCTATCTTCCTGGCTGTTTATAAATGTTTAGGTAAGCTCTATGATTTTCAGTTTTGTTTTCATAGGGGACAGTGCTCCATTTTTAACAGACTGCAGTTTTAACAGCTAAAAAGAAATGTGGCTTTATCATTTATAGGTGGCCAGTTACACCACTGTAGAAGGTGGGAGTGATGAGTATGGGGTTCTGCAAGAACAAATCTGCAGATTTTGTTTATAGCGGTTTGTATTTTAGAAATGTTTTAATTGGAAGGTGAGGTTACAACAGGAAGCTGGAATTTGATTTTGATGATAAGCATGTTTTTAGCTAAAGCATTGCTATAAGCCTGAGGAAGAGTGACATTTTACAGCATAGTTTTACACCATAGTTTTAGTTGGAGTAATATTTTATTAATAATATTGTTAGTATTTTTGGCCAATGAAAGAGAATGCTCCTATGTTATCCCAGGTACTTCTATTCTATTCTATTACAAGTGGTACTGGGTTGCCATATGTATCAGTGATAATTAGATTTGGGGATTTAGGGAATTTTTAAGAAGTGTCAAATGTCATGATGTTAGACTTTAGGGGAATGATTAGGAGCATCTTTTTATTTGTTCAGTGGCATAAATCTGTAAAGCGAGATTGTAATTTCCCGTTGAAGACTCAAGATGTTCTTAGATGATTCATGTGGTAAGATATCATCTGGATAATGGATGAAGTTGAGATGGACAAGTCAGTGGCTATATCATTGATGAATAGGGAAAATTACAACAGAACAAGGATGGATCATTGTGGAACTCCCTACAGTCAACAGACCTGTTCCTAGATGTACATGAATGTTCTGTTTTGGAGTTAACTTTTAAACCATCCTATTTTATTTTGGCCAAAACTGAATTTGCTAAGTTTGAAAAGGAGCAGATAATGGTTTAATATTTCAAATGCCCTTCTCATAACAATGAACTCAGTTAGTTTTCAGTTGTTCATATTGTGGCTGATGGTATCTGTGGTTGTGCATAATGCTGTTGTGGTACTGAAAGAATTTCTGAAACTATGTTATTTATTACAAAGAAGACCACTGTTTAAGTGATTTCCAGAGTTGTTTGTTTATATATTTTTTTCAAAGATTTTTCTTGAAGAGCACATGTTTGTTACAGGGCTGCAGACCTTAGGGTTTGATTTTTTGGGAAGGAGAATGATGTGTAGAATATTAAAGGCTATGAATAAAACAGAAGTGGTTAATGAGAGTTTGAATATATAAATGAGAACTGCTGCTATGAAGGATGTTGACATTTTGATGAATGTAGAGCTAGCATTTGTATTTATGTTGAGATAGGTTGTTTGACTTATTTAACAGTGAATTGTCTAAAGTAAAATGTGCTGTAAGCTGCTAAGGTATATAATTGGGAGGACCGATTTTGAGAGACTTGTGTTGTATTGTCACTTGGTTGGGTGGTCTGAATATTGTTTGTAGTCTTTGGTTAGGTCGTTATTAGTGTCTATTAGGAAGTAACAATAGTCTTTAAAAATGTAAGGCTTCCTGTTGCCTTATTGGCTGTTTGTGTAGTACAGTCAGTAGTATTGCCTGCTAAAGGTTTCATCTCTTCCCAGAAGTCTTTGGACTGGAGGCTAGTACAGTCTGTCAGAATCTAAGGAATGAGGTCTCTGCAGCATTGCTAGCAGTTCAGGCTCTTTTCTTAAGGTGATTGTATCTTTCTTGAAACTGGTAGCTTGGGGGTTGCTGTTTCCATTTATTCTCTGCTGAATCCTTGGATATAAATAGTTGTTTAGTTGCTGTGAATGGCAAAGGCATTTCTGCCCACTTAACCTCTTTTTTACAAATAGGAAGACAGAGTGTTGAATTTGACTCGAAGTTTTCATGAAGAGGGCAAAGTCTGTGTTTGGATCTGTTCAGTTGCAACTAGTGAACCAATCACTAGTTTAAAGGTTCTCATTTAGTGTAGAATAACAGGTGTGCTGTACCTTTAAGAAGCATTTCCATGATCTGTGTGTGCATATAAATACCAAGCACGTGTTAGCTTCAGTGCCATTTTGAAGGTGCAGCCAGAGTGTTAACATCTATGTGCATGACAGCTAGTGAGATATGTTAATATGGCAGACGGATTTCACAAGCCACAACCACTTGTGTTTGATCAGAATATTGCAGAGAACTGGAGAATATCTGAGCAAGAATGCAATATATTTATAGAAGTAGCTTATTCTAATAAAGATGCACGTACCAGGGCATTCATTTTGCTGAACGTAGCAGGGTCAAAAGCCATTGAAAGGGAGTGTTTATTTGTCTATGCACCAGCAGTGTATGAAGGTGAAGGAGAAATTTGTTGTGTTGTTGCTCAGGCTGAGTCAAGGGAAGACCCAGAGTGTTTGAAGCGCAAATTCAGAGAAATGTGTAAACCCCAGACTAATGTTACACTAGAGAGGCATTTGTTTTACATGAGAGATGAAATGCAAGGGGAGACTTTTGGAGCTTATATTACCGACCTGAGAAACAAAGCTAAAATGTGTAGGATTGGTGATTTAATGGATGAGTTAATAAAGGACAAACTCGTGTGTGGTATATTAATAATGCTGCTGTGAGAAAGATTTTGCTTCATAACAGTGATTTAACTCTGAGTAAAGCCAATGAGATTTGTCAGATTCATGAAGTTACAGAAAGGCACAGAAATATGCTTGCTAGTGATAAGAGCATGGTTTCAGTAGGTTCCAGAGCTAATGTAGACAGCATGCAACATGTGACAGGCAAAAGTAGGCCTAAGCACGTGGCAGCAGCAGCCCTTGTGGGACCTCTGGGTAAAACCAATAGTTTTCTAGCACATTCCAAGACCAGTTCACTTAAAGGAGCATGCTCAGTGCCAAACCAAGGGTACCTAGTGCAAAACAAATGTTCAGTACAGCATAAGAGTGAATCAGCAAAACCCAAATCATGCTTTATTGTAAACTGTTGCAATTGTGGTGCCAGCCATGAATCCAGAAGAGAAACGTACATAGCATTTGGCCAGCAATGTCACAAGTGTAAGAAATGGAACCATTTTCAAAGATTTTGTAAATCGAGTAAGCCTCACACAGTTACAAGATGATATTCCTGTTCCAGAACATATCTTGATTCCTGATACTGTTCCAGCAGATGAATCCAGTGATCCTAAGATTGAACAGTCAGCAGAGACAATCCCAGTTGCTAAACCAGATCCCAGATTTTATGTCATACAATATGGTCGCATTTCAAAGTCTAGTGTGAAATACACAGCGACATGGACATAGCTGTATATATGCATCTAGCTTTGTATAATTGCATGATGAAAATCATCTCTGTGTAAATTACATATTCATTAATATCAGCGATAATGCTTATATAACAGGTGTGCTGTACCTTTAAGAAGCATTTCCAAGATCTGTGTTTGCATATAAATACCAAGCACGTGTTAGCTTCAGTGCCATTTTGAAGGTGCAGCCAGAGTGTTAACATCTATGTGCATGACAGCTAGTTTGTTTATAAGTTACTTAACCTCATTTATGATGTGTTTGTTTACAATAAAGCTGCTTGAACAAGAACCCACGATGCTCGCATGTTTTATCCTGACCTGGCGAGTGATATTTAGTAGTTGTGTTCAGTTTCTAAGAATGGTCAGTAGAAACTGGTATGTTGTGGTTTCTTTGACACCTTTAAGGACTCAGTAGAAAGAACTGAGCAGTGATCAATTAGAATATTAGATAGTATATTGATTTATTTGCATTTCACTTTTAAGTTAGTCACAATGAGGTCAAGAATTGAGTTATTATCTGTCTGTCAGTCTTTTGGGTCTTGTAGGTTATTTGACTAGTTTTTCCAAACTGTGGAACAAAATTATTTTATTAAGAGAGTGGTAGGGAGTAGTACCAGCAGTAATATTAAAGATGTCTATAACCATTGTGTTGTGTGGTACCCCATTAATGAACACATCCTATATTAGTTGTTGTAATGTGGTTATTGAGGAGGAGGGTGGGGGTAGGTTATGCACAAATTCAAGTTGGCATGACCACCAAGACACGTTGCTATCCAATTATTCTTATTTGACTTAACTCATAACAGTTAGGCTTTGTGAAGGGCAGAGAATGTCTATTGATTCTAGTAAACATCTTTAAAGAGTTACAGAGGCTATAGACAGTGACAATGTGGTAGCCTAAAATGGTACAGTAAAAAACAACCCCTGCATGTATGGCAATTGCACGGCTTGAATTCCAACTAGAAAAACAGCAAAGTAAGCCAGCAAACTGTGATGCTGAACAATTTCAGTATTTAATATATGTCAGCAAAAGAAAAAAGGAAAAAATAGACCTGTTTCGGCTATTATAGTTGCATAGCCTTCCTCAGTGTTAAAGAAATAGAAAAAACAGATTCCTTTTATGCATGACATCAACCACAAAAGACAAACTGATTGGTCAAATTATAAGTGCTCATTGAGACCTGGTGGAAAACATCCACCCAATTTAATTATCCACTTCTTTTCTTTGGCATCAAAAATATTGTGCCATCCTGCTTTATTCAATCTGTTGCCCTCAATTTTATCTATTATCATGAATCTAAAAGAAACTGTAGAATGTACTTATTTGGCCACATGCAGTTGCTCAGCATTCTATGTGGGCCAGACTTCAAGACCACTGAGAATAAGAGTATCTGAACATATTAGTGACATGAGGATAATGAAGCCCACTAGTGCACTATACAAACATTTCTTAGTACATTCTACAGCTTCTTTTAGATTCATGATAATAGATAAAATTGAGGGCAACAGATTAAATAAAGCAGAATGGCACAATATTCTTGATGCCAAAGAAAAGAAGTGAATAATTAAATTGGGTGGACTTTTTCCACCTGGTCTCAATGAGCACTTATAATTTGACCAATCAGTTTGTCTTTTATGGTTGATGTCATGCATAAAAGGAATCTGTTTTTTGTATTTCTTCAACACTGAGGAAGGCTACGTAACTATAATAGCCAAAACTGGTCTGTTTTTTTCCTTTTTTCGGTGCTTACGTATTAGCGCAACCAGATTTTCGCAGTTGCGGTAATATGAATGTTGGCATGAAAACGACTGTGGTAATTAGTGCCACTTGTTATTTTACATCTTTACTTACAACAAATAGGTTTAGCTTACATTCAGGAAGATAAAACAATGTGTGAAAGTCTTCTTCCTGTTTTGCGTGCTTTACACACACACGGTTTAATTTCCTGGGCTGCTGTGTATGTTACTGTCGAAAGGAATGCTTTTCTCTTATCAAGGTGGAATGCTGAAAAGAAAAACATGGGGAGACCTGGAGAAATGCTTTTTGGTAGACTATTTATAAAAAATTTACAAACAGACTTGAAAGGAGGAAAACTTTTTTTTTTTTTTTTTTAAGAATAGAAGCTTGCAATAACAGTAAAAGATTTGCCAAACTGATGATATTGCATTATGCTGACATGTAGGGTAGTTTGGTATGTGAGAAGTTGACAGTGGTGCTTTGGCTACTTGTAATTGTGATAGTGCTATCCTCGGACAAACGGAGATTGTGTTTCAATGGTTACGGCTAAAAAATATGTGGATTTCTCATTCGCTGTTGTACTGTTTCTGTGTGTGTGGAGAGAAAGTTGTCAGCAATTGTAGTCGCATCTTCCTGAATGTAAGCCAGACTTATCTGTTGTAAGTAAAGACATAAAGTAACAAGTTACGCTAATTCCCATACTCGTTTTCAAGCCAGCATGCGGTTAAACATTACTTTTTCCATGTTTAATCGATAATCCTGCCTCAAAAAAATTTCAGTGTGAAAGAAAACAGTTAATGTGACATTTTCAAGTCAGTATTGGTAAAATGTACACATCTGGAAGCAACCAATATTATCGCAAAAATCTGGTTGCGATAATACGTAAGTACCCTTTTTTCTTTTGCTAATATATATTAAATACTGAAATTGTTCAGCATCACAGTTTGCTGGCTTACTTTGCTGTAGCCAAAAATGGCCAAAGCCTTCAACACCATTCCTCATTATAATAATGTAAAGAAGTTGAATGCTTTACATATGACCCATGTGGGGTAAGATGGCTAATAAACTGGCTGAAAGGCAGAACCTGTACAGGTTGATTTGCAAGTATCTCATGAGAAAGTTTGAAAGATAGCAGCAGTGTCCCTCAGGGTTCTGTGCTGGGACCATTCCTTTTTGGCCTTTATTTCAGAAATCTCCAAAAGAGAGACAAGAACTCTGGCTAACAAGGTGTACAGACAGCTGCAAACTGGGATTTGTTTTAAGTCATCCTCTGATACCCAAACCTTCCAGAACAATATCTCCCTAGTAAACGTTTGGTGCACTATAATGGTCTGCAATCTAAATGCTAAAAAGTGTAGCATGGTCATTTTTGTTAGGCAGCCCCTCCCCCCTCATCATACTGTATAGACAAAATGCCTCTACACAATGAAAATGTAGTCAGAGACCTAGGAACTTGGGCTGATAATGCCATCTTTTTTAACCATCATGTTACAGTGGTTATCAGGGTCAGGAAATTCTTTTATTTAACACAGTAATTACCAAAGGAATATTTTCAATGATTAAAAAGTTAATCATATCCTTATACTCAGCATTGATCAGGCCAATTATTGAGTTCAATGTCCTGTTTGGGGTATCTCAATAAATATATCAAACAATTAGAAAGACCCAAAAAGTTCCTAAACAAATGGATCACAGGACAAAAGCACCTGATCTATCAAGACAGACCCATAGATCCATCCTTTAATTCAGTGATTTTGATGAGAAATCTCTGTCTTGCTTAATGCACTATTAGAAGTTTTGTATCTCTACAAGTTCAATGGCTCTACCAATACTTGATCTAGGAATGTCAGTCTTCACAAACAGATAAATAAAAAAAATATGGAGGCATAGGTTGATAACTCAGCACTTTCCAAACTTCTGAATAAACTTCTCATGCATGTTAAGCAATACAGCTCACTCTCTTCCTTTAAACATAGTATAATTGACTGGATGGCTATCCACAAATTTACTCTGTGCATTGTCTGCTATGGCCCTACTGAAGAAAGGAGGTACAACCTGATAGAGAGTAATGGCAGGGCACTAAATGTTCATTAGACTCAATAGCTTTGGAATATCAAAGAATTAATAATGGGTTGAAACCTTTGTTCACTTGACAATAAATTCTCTTGGCACTTGAATTTGCTTATTTGTGCTCAGTACTTGTTCAGAACTTATTGTTAGCACTAAATAAGCTACAAATTACTACAGCACTCATCCTTTCTCTTTATCTAGAGGAAAACAGTTTTTGTACTTACTTTCCTCACTATCTTAGAGAAAAACATCTCTTATACTCACTTTCTTCACTTGTCTTGAGGAAAGTAGTTTTTTATTCAGGCATGTCCAAGGGTCAGCTCCCAGTGTTCTCTCCTGTCTATCTGATTAATCTGGGCATCTTGAGGCAATGCAGCAATTGCCTCATGTACACAGACAACCCTCTCCTCCTACCACCCAACACCACAACCTGTGAGAGATGCACTTATCTAGCCAAACTGGAGGTAAATCTCTCTCCAACCAAGACTGAACTTAACAGTCAAGAGGAGAAGGTAAACACTTGCACCACACCACACTCATCACATAGTCCCACTAAACCTACACCACCAAAATCCACACACAGAAACACAAAAATGTTTGCAGAGGCTCGCAATAATAATCTGCTCAAGCAACAGAGACTTCCAAAGCAGAAATGCAAGCAACCTCCACCCCCCAACACAACCCAAATGACACATAGCCCACAGACTCAGTGTGCCAATAAACCACAGCCTATAAGGCAAACCAACGTACCCAACACACTAGTCATAGGTGACTCTATAGTCACACACACTGATGTCCCACTCACCAGGCTAAACAAGGAGAAGGTTACTGTCAGCTGCCTGTTGGGTGCCAGGATCTGCCACATAACCCACGCATTCAGGTCACTCCACAACAAGTACAAAATTGACTCTGTCATTGTCCATGTTGGTGTGAATGACCTGAGATGTACCTCCCTGGACTACATGAAAAGAGACATGGAAGAGCTCTCCGATCTTGTAGCCCAGGCAGGTATGACCATAGCCCTGAGTATTATCCTGCCATCGCCCAGAATTATACCGCAGTACAAGGACAAAATGATTGACTTCAACAATTGGCTAAGCTTCTGGTGTCATACTAAGGGGATCCAGTATCTGTCTGCCTGGGACGACTTGGTCAACACACCACGATGCTTTGCAAGAGATGGCCTGCACCTGTCACCCCTGGGATTCCAGATACTGGCTAAGGCTCTTGCCGCCCCTATAATGCCTTTTTTAGGCAAGGTTCAAATGACAAATTTACCACCTTAACAGGAACAGGCAAGCAAAAACTGAGGGTAATGCTACTCAATGCTAGAAGTCTAAATCTCAAAATGCACTTGCTCAAGGCACTCCTTAAAATGGAGAATATCGATATCTGTGCAGTGACTGAGACCTGGTTCAAGGCTCTAGAGAGCACCCCTGCATTACCAGGCTATAATTCATATCACATGTTTCGACCATCTAACCTGAGCCAGAACACCAAAGGTGGAGGTATGTCCATATTCATTAAGGATATCCACACCTCCTGGCTAGTTGCGCAGCATAATGCATCCGAGGTTATCCAAGTGCAACTAACTCTAGGCAAAACTGCAATCCAAATTGTAGCTTGCTACAGATCCCCCACCATGTCTCAGGATTCCCACTCCTCTTTTCTTGATATACTGGAAAATATTAGGGTTCATCCAAACACCCTAATAACGGGCGATTTCAACTACTTCACCATTAACTGGGAAAACTACTCATGTACCAACTCTTTTGCTCAACACTTTCTGGAATTCATAAATTCCAATGCCCTGGATCAACTTATCCACACCCCCACCAGGGGCAACAGTATCCTAGACCTAGTCATTACCAACATGAGTGACTGGTGTTCCACACCTGAAATCAACTCCTCATTGGTCAGATCCAACCATAAGCTAATCACCCTAGATATCCGCATCCCACCCCCACTCACCATTAAGGAAACCATGGTAAAACATTTCTCCAAAGCCAACTTCATGCTTCTTAAGACAGAAGTGGCGAACTTCATGACACCCATGCAAATGGACAATACAGTTACGACTGCTGAATCCTACACAAATGCACTATATAAGCACTTACACGAGTGCATGGATCATGCTATCCCAAACAGAACCAAGACCCTATCCACCAAAAAAAGGAAGCCAATCTGGTGGTCCCCTGCCATAAACAAACTCTACAACAAAAGGAAGAAACTGTTGCAAAAGAGAGCAAAATTGCATGAGTGGAGGAGCTGCCTGATCAGCCTCAGTAAGAAGCTAAGATCCCTTATAAGATCCTCTAAAGCTAGCTACGAAAACAAAATTACCACTGATTCTAAGGGCAACCACAAAGCATTCTATAGCTATGTCAAGAATCTCAATGGCAACACCCAGATCTGCTCTGAGTTACAGCACAATGGCATGAAAATTACAGAACCAACTGATATTGCCAACATCCTGGCAGACTGGTTCAGTGCTAACTTTACCCCCTCTTACCCACTATAGGGCCCATATCTATACAGGAAGAATGCAGAGTCCCTGTAATCACATTTATGCAGGTAAAAGCTGCACTCTCTAAAACTAAAATCACAGCATCCATGGGACCAGACAACATCCCAGGCTGCGTTTTACACAAACTTCAGAACAAACCGGCTACCCACCTAAGCACCATGTTCAATCATAGTCTCATGTCAGGCTTTGTGCCCACTGAATGGTGCACAGCAACAGTTATCCCAGTCCACAAAGGGGGAGACACCACTGATCCTGGGAACTATCACCTTATTAGCCTGATAAGCCTGGTCTGCAAGGCCATGGAACGTATCATCATGGAACTCATAAACAAAGACATTGGTAACCTCCAAACTCTGGACCCCAACCAGTTCAGGTTTGTAAAAGGCAGATCATGCCTTCTGAACCTAATCAACTTCTTTGAGACAGTCACCAAAGACGTGAATGAGGGTAAGGTGGTTCACACAGCTTATTTTGACCTTGCCAAAGCTTTTGACACCATCCCCCATTCTGGAATTATAGCTAAACTCACTAAACTAGGTATAAATCCCTACGTCACAAGATGGATTGCCAAGTGGCTCACTGACAGAACCCACACTGTAAAAGTTGCAGACTACAAATCTGACTTCAAACCAGTGACAAGTGGAGTACCGCAGGGTTCATTCCTGGGACCTCTCCTGTTTGGTATCTATTTCTCTGAAGTACAGGCTAACACAGAAGGCCTCCGACTAATGAAGTTTACAGATGACTGCAAACTAGGAGCCATAGTCGAGTCCTCAAATGATATGGACATCCTACAGAAGGGCCTCTATGAGACAGATGCCTGGTGTCAGAGGCATGGCCTCAAGCTCAATGCCAAAAAGTGCATTGCCATCCCCTTTGGTAAAAATTCTGTACCCATGAACTACCACATAAACAGCAGTCTACTTAATGCTGAATGTGTGATAAGAGACCTTGGGACCCAGGTGGACAGTAGTCTCTCCTTTGATAATCACATTGCCACAGTAGTCAGGAAGTCCTTCTATGTGGCACACCTCATCACAAAAGGGTTCTGATCCAGGGAAAACAGAGGTCATTGTTCTCCTGTACTCGGTACTCATTAGACCCATTATAGAGTACAATGCCCCTTTTGGAATGTACCTCACAAGACATCTGCAGCAGCTGGAAAGACCACAGAAGTACCTCACAAAGAGGATTACTGGCCTCAAACAGATGTCCTACACTCACCGTCTCAAAAAACTCCAGCTTTACTCTGTAGCATATCGCCTTCTCTGAGGAGATCTCTACCTAACATATAAAGCTATGTTAAACCCAGAGCTGTTGGACATGCTACACCTTAAGAAATAACAATCCCACCGAGCTACACACTCTAGGGACATAAACCTTGTCACCACAATAAACAGGACATGCTGGAGGGTAGATTCCTGTCCCAGAGAATTCCTATACTCTGGAACAAGCTACCCATCTATGTCAAGCAAGGTTCCTCATTAGCACTCTTCAAGAAAAATCTTGATGAGTGGATGGGAAATAGGAAATACACCCTGGGGATTACTTCTGTGGCTCTGCTCGACAGAGGCACAGGAAATTAACTTGCTTGGGTGGCATAAGCCAGGGAACGTCATTGGTTAGGCTTAATTAGGCCCTTGGGCCGATAGCCTAGCACCTACCTATGAACCTATGAACCTATGAACTTGAATAGCTGAAGGATTGCTTTAATCACAGTTTAATCATGGATGTTTTTCCATCTTTCTCACTAGATGGAAGAGACAATTTTTGGGAAAAAGTACTTAAGTGAAATTTAAATTCTAGGAGCAAATTATAACTTTGCCTATCATATTTGTGCAGATCAGAAAAGGATATCCTTCTCTATTACATATAATTTGAGCATATTTATAGAGTCTAAAAGTAACAAAGGTAATTCTGGATAAGCTGCTTACCCAGCTTCCTGAAAGTACTTGATTTCATTAAGTTAGAGGACTGTTATCAAACTTATTTTCTTATTTTAAAATATCTCAACAGATTTTTAATGAAATCATATAGTGGTTGGAAAAAAAACTGCTGGACATGTTACACATCCTTCCCTAAGCTTGATTATGATGTTTCATTTCATATGAGTTTAATATTAGATTTGTCCTACTTGTTTTTTCTCATTTGTAATACATGTATGTTATTTTTAATCATTGAGAAACTATAGTTGTGATAGGAACTTGCCATGCTTGCAGATGTTCAAGTAGGTCATTGTTGCAGTACCAAGTCTTTGGAATTCCTGCTTGCAAAAGCCCAAGTTTGGCCCAGATACCATGGAATTTAATTATCCCCCAGTTGGCAGATACCCCTCCACCTAACATCAGGATGTCAGTTGTATGAAGGGCTCATCAGTCAGTGTCATCTTCAGGTCTTTCTTGCCCAGGGACCAAGGGCCTATCTGTCATGAAAGCTCACGTGACCAATTCTGCACTAGAGAAATGGCTGGGGGTAGCAGAGGAGGAAGGAAGGGGCAGGGTGATAGAAAGGGAGTCCAGCAAAGTCCAGCAAAGTACCTGAATAAAGTCCAGCAAAGTACCTGAATAAAAAAGGAGGGGTATATGGTACTAAAAGGGTATTAACAGCAGTGATCTACTTAAACATGTACAATAAAGGTAAGTTCATAACACAGTCATACCATGTTTTAAGTAGTCAGTGTTGCAGTCCTTAGTTCTGGAAGACTCCCAAAGTTAGTTTTAAGTGGGTGGATGGCAAGAGTTGAGAACAGAGAAGTTAGGGCTCAGTATAATGGTAGAGGCAAAGCCAGCTTCAGCTCTACAGATAACCCCAAGGTTGTAATGTTTGTTGAAGGTGTGCACAGAAGACTAAGTAGCTACTTCCAGTATAGATTGAGTTAATACCCCTTTTAAAAAGGTTATGATGGTTACTTCTGCCCTGGTAGATTTAACCTTAAAGGGCAAAGACATTTGCTTTCCATAGTGATGGTAGCAGAAAGAAATGCAGTTGGCAAATCATTTTTGATGTGATGTGCTTACCCACAAGTCTCCCTTCCTTACCCAATGCAAATGAAGCCAATAGCTTGTCTTTCCTGTTAGAAAATTTGGTTATATGCAAGTAGAATATCAGTTGTATGTATACATCCAAATAATGGTGGATTCTTTCTCCCTTGTTTGTAGGTTTCTGAAGGTGACCAATTCTTTCTGAAAAATCAGGAAAGGCTCCTTTCACATGAGTGTCTGCAGTTCAGAAATGTGTCTAGATGAAGCAAATCTAGGAAGAGAGTGGTTTCCAAGTAAGTATTTTGATGGGATCAGGAAAGCTGGCTTGAAGGGGTGGTGATCACAGAGTGAGCTTCTGTAAAAGCAAAGTTAAAGTCTCAAGTAAGGATGGGCTGTTTCCTGGGAGGTCTGAGAAATAAGGTTTTCTTGAGAAACTCCCTAATGTGAGGATAAAAAGTAGGTGGAAGGGGGGGGGGGGTCATGTGCAGGCATGCAGATTAGCCAAAGCATGTACCTTGAGGGAGGAATAGAACAAGCCTTCATTGTGCAGTGAGGATACATACTCCAGAATTTGTGCTAAACTCTTAGAAAATAAATCTCTTTTGTTACTAACTTTTAAAACTTACCAAAATAAGACTTCCTAGTTGTTGGGTTTCTAGCTTCTCTCAGAATAGAGATCACATCTTCGGTGAATAGATGCCTACCAGGGATAAAGAACAAATTATCTGACCTGTGAGGTTTAATGTTTTGAAATATGGATGAATGACAGACTTTTTTTATTTTGGGATGTAGGTGCATATACACGCAAACACAAGGACAAGGGTCTGATTCTACCCCCACTGAGGGAGTGCAGGAAGGAGAACCAGTGTTGTCTGGGGCAGTATAATGCAATCATGACCAACTATGGCCCATCATCTCTGATTTTCTGAAGTACTCTGGGGATAAGGGGTGAAAGAAGGAAGATATAAAGAAATACTCTTCTCCAACAGAAGGAAAATGTGTCCATCTGTTAGGGAGTTCTGGGCCAGAACTTGTTCAGTTGTCTATTCTAGGTAGATGCAAAAAGGTCTTCCTCTAGCACACCCCACAGATGAACAAGATCAAGAAATATCTCTTCTTTCAACATTCATTCATTTTGGTTGAGTTACGTTTCTGTTCAGATTGTCTGGTAGGAGTGTCTCCTACTCTGGGATATAGGTGGCAATAGGTGATAGCTGTAGTTCTTGAACCAAATCCACACCTCTCAATTGTCCAGATATTCACAGAATCTCCTTATTTTTGTCTCATATTTTTTGGTCTGTTCCTCATAAATTCTGCAGTTTTCTGGCACAATCACAGAAGACTTAGCTCACTAACTAATAATGGATGTTCATTTGAATTTCAGACTTCATATCCTCAGAAAAAGCATACTAACGCAAATTCTGTTATTCTAGAAACTTTCTAATTTTTATAAGAGCAATATTTAAAATGTGTCCCTATTTTTAGGCCTTTGCCCCCCCCCCCCCAATTATTTTAGGCTTTGTCCAGATTTTCTGTGCAAAGAGATTGAGAGGTATGATCTCCAATTCCACTGTGAGTCTTCACAGATGGTAGATGGTAAGAATGGGTATCCCCCTGATTGTTTACATAACACTTCACCATGGTGTCATCTGTCAGGATTTTTAAGGGTCATGGTTTCAGTTTGTTTTTGAAGACTGTCATGGCTAGAATGACTACTTTCATTTCCTTTATGTTTATGTGCTGGTTTCCCATGCACCTCTCCCATGTCCCTTGCACTCTCAGATTTTCCAGCTGAACACCCCAGGGCCAAATATTAATTATCTGTGGTTAGTATTTGACAAGGCTCTTGGGTTTTAAATAGAAATCTGTTTTTTGTAACTTTCCCTTCCCTTCAAATAACTCTTTTTTGACAGGGGAGGAAGGGAATTAGAGTGTTCAGATGTGTCTAAAGGTTATTGGTGCTGGGGCCAGTAGTTTCTTTAGGAGCCATTGTAATTTTCTCATGTGGAACTTTGCTAGGGAACCATTAAAATGAACACTGGCATGGGGCTCAGATGGCGTCTCTGTTGCAGACAGATTTTGTCGAGTCAAGAAAGTACTGACCCCAGGAAGGTGACTCTTGTGGTAAGGTACAGTTGGGATTTTGGGATGTTTAGGGCTAAGTCTACCTTCTGAAAACATTCCATGGTGATTTTCATGGCTCTGTGTAGAACTCCTAGGGATGCTGTTTGATTAGGCCATTATCCATATAAGGATAGATGTGCATCCATTTGATCCTACAGAAATTTATGATGAGTGCCTGACGTTTAGTGAATATTTTTGTGCAGTAGAGAAGCCAAATCATAAGGCAGAATCTTGAAATTGCAAACCCCCATTCACTGAAGCGTAGAAGCTTTCCTTGTTCCTGTGCAATGGGAATGTGAAAGCAGGTCTCTTTCAAATCCAGAGTTACCATTCACGTCCCTGGTATGATGACAAGTAGTAGTATTTAAAGAGTGAGCATCTTGAATTTGAGTACTACTAAAATCTGTTTAGTCTGGAAATATCTAAGATGGATCTCATGATCTTTCCTTCCTTCCTTCCTCTGGACTAGAAGGAGCCTTCAGTAAAACCTTGTGCCTGCTTCCTTTGGGGGGACAAGCTGAATGGACACTTGTTGTAGGAGGTCCTGAATATGGATAGCAATAAAACGTCCTTGCTCTTTTTGGGGCTGAAGAAATCTCTAAGAAGGTGTGAATCCTCCAACACTGCAAAGAGTAGCCCTTTTCCAATAGTTTGGAATACCCATCTCCCCTGAGTGATTTATTGCCATGCTGAAAAGAACAGGGAAAGCCATCCCCCTAGATTCTGACTGGGTAAAGGAGGACAAGATTAGGGATGTGGTAGTATTTGAAAGGAAGGTGGGGGGTGTTTGAAATAGTCACAAGTGCTCCCTGCTGGGGCATGGGTCTTTAGACCACCCCTCAGATCTAGACTGGAAGTGATGTTGTCACTTTTCTGGAACTTGCCCCCCCCCCCCATGCTGCTTATATTTGTCCTGTCAGGGGAAGAGCCAAGACTGAGCAGAACAAGTTCTCTTGTATCTTTGTGGAGGGTAGAGATCTAGAACAGTCTTCATAGCTTTCCAATACTTTCTCAGGTGCAAGTTTAAAGAAAAACTCCTCGATAACAGGGGGATTAAAGAGTTCAGTTTTCACATGCTCTGAAATCGTTGACTCCTCAGCCAGGTACATCTCCCGGTCATGAACACTGCAGCTGCTGCCCTGGATGATGCACCTAGAGAATCACCACCATATTTGAGCATGTGTCTAGACACCTGAGGCCAACACTGGCCAGTTCCTGAATGTTCTGCTTGAGATTCTTATCCTGAATCCCTTCTGCCTTAGTTTTAATTTGTTCCTGTAGAGATTCAAAGTGTTTGAGCATATGAAATTACCTGCTGAGAATTCTCTTGGCCAAGGTAACAGAACTTATTGTTGTCTTATCAAATTGGGTCAGTATCCTACTGTTACTATTATTTGGCAAGGAGTTCTTGCATGCAGGCCCAAAGTTCCCTTTATTGGACTCCAGAGACACTACAGCTAAGTCTGCCACTGTGGTTATCATAAAGGTGCCTGTAGGTATCCAGCACCTGGTAGAAGTGCTCCAGCTTTCAAAGAGCAGGAGAAGAAAATCAGGTTGGAAGAGTACATTGGCAAACAAATTATCCAAGAAAACATGAACTGGGCTAATCACCAAGCCCTGCATTCAGGCAGACTCAGAAGCTTTCTGAGCTTATTCTGAACCTGGGAAAAGTCTTTAGACTACCAGATGAAGGAAAGATTCATCCTGTGCAGCATGTCCCCAAATAATAAATACTCAGAAGGCAAATCTGAGGACAAGGTATCTGCAGAATTTGAATCAAGGTATGGGGGGGAGTAGGTGTCCCACATAAACCCATTTCTCCTCATCAGAATCACAGGAATCAGAGTCCTTCTGCTGATATGCATCCCATTTTCTTTTCCCAGAGGGAGGTCCTGACACTGATTCATTTTCTAGGGAAGTCTGCTGAGGTTTTATGAAGTGTATGAATTCTTGTGCCAGTCTGACTAGGTTCTATGAGGTGATCTGGGATGCATGGGCTGTTAACACAGTGCAGGCTGTGGCATCTTCTACTGCTGTTTCATCTTAAGGGTCTTGGGCTTGGGCATAGCAGATGGTATAGCCTTGGGATGTGGATAGGTGGTCATGGCTTTGGACTGGGCCTCAGGATGAACTTCCCTGGTTACTGTTAGAAGGATTCCACCCTCACACGTCTGAAAAATAATAATAATGTTAAAAGTTGAAGCTGGTGAAGTGGCATCAGACCTGACCAATGCCCACCCAATTTTAGCTTGCAAAGACATGCTAGGGGCTGAAGACTTGTATGTGTCCATAGGAATCATGCCAGGGGACTTGAGTCAAGCAGCTGCTGATATAATGTGCTGCAAAAGTGTCTCACCTGAATAAATTATTTCATGCCAAGTTATGATTCGGACACAGGTAAAGCATCATTGACTTCCCTAAATTCCTTTTCCTTAAGGCACTTCTCTGTGTGTCTTAGGGAGTTCTGCCTGGGGACGGACAGACAACATTGCATGTATAGGCCTATCATCACTTTTGGCTTGGTATCCATTAAAGTGGTTGCCGCTATAAGTGATATGATTAAAATGAGGCAGAACTCACAGTTAAGAATGTCATGCTTGGGGCCTAATCAGAAAAGAAAATAGAAATAAAAGTTCTTGTGTAGAATTTGTTTTCCACATGAAAGGCAGTTATTAATCTTAACAGACATTAAGGAGAGGCAAACACAGGTAAAAGCTACTAAGAAGATTCTCCAGTGGAGAACTTAGCTTTGATGGTCTCTGGTCTTCAGTCCTACCGAATGTACTGACAATGTAACTGACAGCATTCTGCATCATCTGACAAGACAAGAAAGAAACAAAAATGGTGCCGGTTGATGATTCCTTTATACGACTTGAAGTTCTGACACTTGGTAGGGATGGTATCTGTCAGATGGGGGATGGGGAAACTCACTGGTATTCAAGCCAAATATGAGCTCCTTTAGGCAGGAAATCCCAAGATGCAGTACTGCAACAGAGACTATGATGAATGTCCATTATTTTAGTTGTCGTGAATGTATTCATATACTGAATTTCAGATATAATGATACCTAGTCTTCTTTTCTCTCATCTAGATAATTTAGACGTGTTAGATTGGCTACAGTGGTGCAGTGGTTAGCATTGTTGCCTCACAGCAAAAGGTTCTCTGGTTTGATTCTCAGCTAGAGCTCTTCCTGTGCAGAGTCTGCATGTCCTCCCTGCACTCAAGTGAGTTTTAAATACATGCAGGTAGGTGCATGTGTGTATGTGTGCCTTCTGTGAAGGTTGGGTGCTGGGCTGGCAACTCAACACTGTAAAAACACCACTGCCAATCAATCTGCAGACCAGTGAACTGCTGCGGTGACCCCTAACCAGGAAAAGCCAAAATATATTGCTAGTCTTTCTTGTTTTGGTTTAGAATGATTTAGTTTGCAATGATCACTAATTCATAAAAACAAGTAAAGATTTTAAATAGATACATAAATAAAAAAATTCTGCAGGATCAACATGGAACTGTAAGATCATAAGTACAATATGTCATCTTATGCCACTATGGAAATAGATCAGTGGAGATGCATCTTTTGGAAACAAGAACTTCATAAAACTTGAGACAGCAACTCGGATATATGGGAAGGTCTAAAGTCAAATTTATGGACATTATGGCAAGAATCAAGATCAGAAAAGCATAACAGAACCAGCTTCTAGTTATTCAGCCCTAATCAGCACAGGCTGATTACATCCAATGAAGTCTGAAGACTAATTGAAATGCTTGCTGTGTCTTGCATTTTTTTGACAAAATAATATTTCTAAGCTAATGCGTCTTACAATACTTCTTAGAAAGCTAATCTTTCACAAACTATAAATGTTGCAGGAGAATTTACAATACCAAAGTTAACACCTTAACATTTATTCATTCATTCATTTACTCACTCATTCAGTCATTCATTGATAACACGCTTAATCCATTAATGGGTCGTGGAGAGCCAAAGCCTGTAATGGCACCAAATGGCACAAAGCAGAGAGACTAATGCTAGATAAGCCATCTAAAATGCTAAGCGTGCATGCATGGACACACACACACACACACACACACACACACACACACACACACACACACACACACACACACACACACACACACACACACACACACACACACACACACACACACACACACACACACACACACACACTCACACACACAGACACGTGTGCATGTACACCCACACTATCACTCACTGACAAGGGGCATATACACCTATGGGAGATTTGTAAGGTCACTGATTCACATAACTTTAGAATGTGGGAGGAAATGGGAGCCCTCAACAAAAGCCCATATAAATTTTAGACGGACATATGGACACCACACATCAGAAACACTAGCTGACATCCAAACTGGAGAGTTAAGCACTATGTGGTAGCAATTTTAACCATTGCTTCAATGTGCTGAATGCCACTGATATCAAAATTCCAAGTGTACCATGACTTTATGTTTCACTTTTTAATGTAAAAATGTCATAATTTTTCTGCAGTGCAGCAAAAATATTTCCAAACTGTTATATCCCTGTAACCTTACCTGCTGAGCTCACTGTATAAGCAGTAAAGTTGCTATACAATTGTCAGCTTTCTGATGATGCCGTACAAGTCACTTCTACAAACTTTTAGACATCTTTACATAAATACTGCCTATTTCTTCACAGATATTAATGACAGCAATGATTATTTGCAAACAGCACTCAGTGTCTCATAACCCATAGCAAATGGATGATCAGTATACTAATATCTTGATTTGTTTTGAAGAAGAGTCTCAGTTGACGACTTGTTATAATGTGTGCTTCACACTCCTTTCACAACACTTATGCAGATACAAATGATTTTGATATTCATAACTATTAAAGCAATCCATTTAATAAGATCAGCTGTGAATTTCATGAAAAATAAGCTGATGTAATAAAGAGCGTCTAGAGCCAAGATAATGAGTTGAGGGCATCCTTAGAACAAGTGTTCACTCCTCACAAAGGCTATCAGATAGTGAAGCAGTACTGTTGCAAAACGACATTTAGAGGACAGGCTTTTAAAAGAACATTTTTTTTCCTATGGGAGCGACAGAAAAACAGAGTAAACACATATGCTTCCATTAGGAAAGCAAATAAACATTTGACTCAATTATGCATGTGATCAATGGCTCTAGATCTTTGCATAAACAAAACAAAATGCCACTTCTGTTCTGATAACATAACTCAAATGATATAACAGACAGACTAGGACATTTTGACAAGCTAAGAACTGTAGGGCATAAAGAATTAAAAGACAGTGAGACAGACAGACAGTCAGACTGAAAAAGTAAAAAAAAACATTATGGCAGAACTGAAGCTTTTCCGGGACTTGGGATTATAACATTTTCTCATGTAGCTACATTATTTGCTATGACCGTTTTGAAGCTACACATACTAATGCCCATCACATTATTAAGCAAAGAACCCACACCACAATCTTTACATCAACTCACTTTTTGAAGTGGTCTCCTTTATTAACAAGTCAATAAAGGGATTCCTGCAAATATGATAGGTTCCTGTCACAAGTGTACTTTCTCAGTGTTTAAGAAATAATTACATTAATAACAAATGAAAAAAAGAAATAGGACAAAAATAATATTGAACTCATATCGAATGAAAAATCATAACCAAGTTTAGGCAAGTATGTCTAACTTCTGCCACAAGGTATTCAGCATGTTACTGGCACATTTCCAAACGTAAGCTAACTATAGATGGTGATCACAATGAGACCTGAATCAGTTTTATTTCACTAGCTTCCTAAAAAGATGAGTAACTAATAGGCAAAGACTTATCAAAATAGTTTAATCTAGGCCAATGTGTGTTGATGGTTTATTTTATTTTCCATTTGGATCAAAATCAGAACTTGACAAAGCCCCCAAACATAGATTACAGTGATATATTACAGCTGGTATTTATTAATGTACCATAAACAAAAGTAAAAATCATTTGTTTCTTACCTCATTTCTTGTAACTAGACCCTCTACCTTCCCAGCTCTGGTTACGTAGATGAGATGCAGCTTAAGTAGTTCAAACATGCTGTGAGCCTGTAGAAAAAGTAAACACAGAGAGGGAGATCAGTGCTGGGATATGTTCCTACCACAATATAAAATTCATTGAAATAACCCAAGCAGAACCATTGACCATTTATAAAATATATGCACATAGCACTTGGAATCCCCATCACCTCACACTTCAAAAACTCTCACATCTCATAAGCACCTGGTTTTGCCCATGCATAACTTAAAAACATTGCTTAAGCTCTGTGGAAAGTTGAAAGGCTTATTACTTGACTAATGTAAATGCTACAGTTGTTTTTTCCTTTAATATAGGTACCTCATTTTAACATGCATGTCATGACTCTCAATGTTAAATGTATTTAGTCTGTTCAACTGCTGAGTTTATCCTGTCTGTTTTATATTTCTGTCTTTTTAGCTGGATTATTGCTGTTATAATGTGTTAGTATCAGTTTTCTACTACTATATTTTAAATTCTAGTATTTCTGTTAATATATGTGGAGCTTTTCTCCTCAGGCCTCCACTGTAAATGGACTTGGTCCAGTCGGACTGTCCCAGTTAACAAATGTAAAATAAATAAATAAACAATAAATTATGCAAATTGCTGTCAAATGTTTATAAACATTGTCACAGCGGTCATTCTGTTATAAACACTAATTATTTAGGAGAATAAAAATGTCAACATAAATAGTATGGATTACAAAGGATCACTATATAACATACTATATTCATACTGCTCAAGTTGATTTACAATGGGACCTTTTATGATAGGTCATTGATTGGGTTCAACACCTCCAATAACATAATTATGCACTTTTTTTTTTCTTTAAAATGTACCTGCTCAGGGCCAACAAACTCTGTGATGCTATGTCCCTACTATATAAGTGTACCTAGCTTCTGACCCCATCAGTTCTTTTCTGATACTCACATAGCTTGTATCTTGATCAAGACAAACATGTGAAACATTCACATATTTGTTGCCTGAAAGCAATTGCCCTATGTTTCCTAATGAGCATGAAATTATCAGCCACAACCTGCACCAGAGGTGTCTGCACTGAAGGTTATAAGCAGGCAGGAGGATCACAATGTAAAGCACTCCCAGCAGTTTACACATGCCACCTGCAAACATTGGTGGGAGAAATTCATGGCATGACTCAATGCACGTAAGACAGTGATAGTTAAAAGTTCTTTACACAGGTATCGGGGGAAAGGCCTCTCAAAGAGCTTCAGGTATCAGCTGAAATTCCATCACCAATAATCAGTTTTAGAGAGGAGAAGATTGGTCTCTGGTATAGAAGTCTATTGTTAAAAGGTAGCCAGTTTTGAAGAGTTCATAATTCACCTAGTGAGGGATCAGTGCTACACCCTAGTTTAGTAAATAATAAGGAAGGGCCTGGAGGAGGTTCACTTCCACCTCTTCCCAGTTTTGCTGAGTTTATAATTCACCCAGTGAGAGCACACTGCTACATCCAAATTTAGTAAATAATGAGGGGTTCTGGGGGATATGCACATCTAGCTCTCCTCAGTTTTGATGAGTTGACATTTCATCTAGTCAGGGCTCAGTGCTACACCCCAGTTTAGTATATAATGAGGGGGCCTGGAGGAGGAGCACTTCTAGGTCTCCTTTTTGGGAATGTACAGACACATAGGCACCACCCATTAATCGGTCAACTAACAAGAGTTTCCTGTGGTCCAGCTTGGTACCTGAAAGCCTTGGGTCTTGGTACATGAGACATAGGATTCCTTTTCAGGATATCTCACTAGGCCGAAGAGTCTAATAGTCCAGGCCAAAGGGGTTCTACCAAATCTTCCTTCTCAAGAAATTGTGTTCAGGCCCTAATATACAATAAAAGTCTGGCATATTGTTGAGCAAAAATATTTCATTAGGAAACAACACGATGCACCCCTGAGCACTACTGCTTCCAAGGAAAAAAATGACAAATTGTGACCAGTGAGAAGGATTAAACTATATCTTTTACCCATTAAGGAGGGTCCCCAATGTCAGATAATTATTTTACTGCATGCATGTTTCTAGAAATAGCCGTGGGTCATCAGTCAAACAATCAAGCAAAAGCTAATGACATTTTTTTCTCTGATACCATACAATTCATCATACTGCCAGTCAGCTCTACTGCATTGCATTATTGTTTGCATGAAAAGGTGCAGATAATAGGCCTGTAGCATAAGTTATTGCTAACAGCAGTGCTCAACAAAAATGTAATAAGTCTGGTTAGTGAAAGGCGTAGTAGAGATGACTAACGCTGTTCATTGCACAGCCAAACAGTGCCATATACCACTTCACAGAATATATATTTAGCAAGGAATGCTTATCCTTGCAATAAATAAAGTTTTAACTCTGTTACAGTCTAAGTTCACAGAACAACAGCTACCAGGAACAAAATGAAGAAAACCTCGTAGCTTCACACTTTTTATTCAAAAACTTGAGCACTTTCATCCAGGTATCTCGGACTTCATCAGAATACTGAACCAATCTACAAACAAGTTTAAACACTATAAAACTTTAAAAGTACCACCCCACACAATCAAAGTAACCTATCATAAAATCACATTAATTAAAAGTTTCCCACCAAGGTAAATTTAACTCTTACAATACTGGTGCACAGCCATTTCTTCTTACATATAAAAACAGTTAAAGCATGTAACAAACCTTTAATCTTAAGAAACTACTTAGAGAAACATTAAGACCCGGATGTGTTATAGGATTACTTCGTAAAATCCACTGTAATTCAAGATATTCTAAATAGTATGATTCAGGTCCTTCCTCAGGCCCCAAATCATATTGATCAATAATACAGAATTTAAATACATGATTTTTGTTCTCAAAAATATGTCTAAATAATGCATTTCTAGTGTCTGAATCAGACTATTTAGAATATCTTGAATTACAGTCACATCCAGGTCTTAATGAGCATGTTTCTCTAAGCAGTTTCGTAAGATTAAAAGCTTGTTACATACTTTAACTTTTTATATGTAAGAAGAAATGGCTGTGGACCAGTATTGTAAGAGTTAAATTTACCTTGGTGGGGAACTTTTAATTAATGTGATTTTATGATAGGTTACTTTGATTGTGTGGGGTGGTACTTTTAAAGTTTTATAGTATTTAAACATGTTTGGCGATTGTTTCAGTATTCTAATGAAGTCCGAGATACCTGGACGAAAGCGCTCAAGTTTTTGAATAAAAAGTGTAAAGCTATGAGGTTTTCTTCATTTTGTTCTGTTGCAGTCTAGCATGATTTCACTATTTCAGCGATATTTCAGAATTAATAACAGTAATCCTCATTCCATTATTTTCATAGCTGGAAATTCTAATGATTCATTGCATGCCTCTACCAAAAATAACCAGTTGTGAAAAACAAAAACAGACCTGAGTACAACAATCATAGCAAACTTGTCCTTTGTTCCTTTATTATGCACTGCCAAACTACTTTATTGTGACTGTACACCTTTTTCAGGTTTGAGGTTTGCATGAGGCCATGCACCTGTCCACATCATAGTTAATTGTCTTCTACATTCAACATACTAAAACAAAACATGACTTGAAGTTTATTCTATAAATTGTTAGGATTCATAAGTGAAGTTTGGTAACAAACCAATTTGTCCAGGGACATCTTTAGTGGGGGGGGTTAGATAAATATATATTAATGGGAGTTAAGAGGGTAAGGGGGAGGTAAGGGTTAAAATGGGAATGAGAGTTGATTGGGAGGAAATGAGATAAGGGTAGGGAGGGGCTTAAGGGGTTTATGCAAGTGTAACTGGCTAAGGAGTCACATTTTGTTGTGAACTTGCTACGGCCAGTATTATACCCATGATGACCAGTAGGTACTTCTGCATGCAGGTAGGCCTTGGGGAATATTAGAAGGCATGGTGGTTTATATTAGTACATTAAGGTATGCCTCTCTACTGGCCAGATGTTTGCAGTGTCTAAAGGTTTAGCTGATTTTTTTTTTTTTTTGTCTGTTGGGAACTGTGTGGTTTCTGTGTTTTGTGGTGGGTTGGGGCAGACTAGATTCACTCTGTGATGATGGCCGTTTGAGTTTTGGACTTCATGTCATTGGAGAATGCATGGTGACACAAGGCCTTTCATGCTGGTTCATATTTTCAAAGTGCTTTGGATTTGTCCCAGTTTTGAGGCTTTTCTACCCTCACTTCATTTGGCTTTTGGCCCAGGAGGTTGAGAGCTGTGGTTTGTGGTTTGTGATCATTGGGTTTTGGTGTTGGGGTTTGTTTCGAGATGTGTCGATGCCAGTTGGCTGATGCATGGGACCTCCGGAATTGCTGAGCCATTGCCTCTGCATGGCTGTGTTGTTCCTTGGGTCTAGTTGTGGCAGTCATTGGGTTGGTAATTGATTTGTATGCTGGAATGTGCCCAGGACTTTGAGGGTGGGATGCATTGGTTGGGATACTTTGAGTTCGGTGTGTTGAGGGTCATTGGGGGTGAATGCTGCTGATCGTTCCATTGGTGTTTGGGGTTTTGCTGGTCATGATTTCATTTGTGTTTTTTGGCAGTTTGGGTATGTATGTAGTTGTGGTGAAGGAATCATTCCCATTTTTTGGAGTCAGTTGGGCTGCCTCCATTTTGTGTACATTCCTTCGGTGGTGATGGAGTTCAGTTTGGCTCTACCACAGGTGGTTGGGATTTTTGCCATGCCTCTCCTTGGTGCTGTCACATTCTGCACGGTTGTCATCCTTCCAGGGTGGGTCCAATCTGTGTTTCAGTGGAAAATGCCATGCTTGTTGACTGCCTTTTTGAATTTAGGAGTGGATGTGGATCGCTTGTTTTGTTTTGCAGAGCGAACTTTGATGTTGTACCCCCGTTTTTCTTCTGTGGTGCTGACACCTTTTGCTGGGGTGCAGGAGTGACTGACTCTTGAGACAAGGGGGCAGGGATGGTTGATGGAGCTGAGTCCTGCTTACAGATTGCATTGCTTGGGCAAGTGGGATTGTGCATTATTTGAGCAGGTGGGATTGTCCTTCTGTCCCTTAGGTCAGTTTGCTGTGCATGTTTGAACAGATTTGTTGGAACATTGTTAGTGCGAAAAGAGTATCCAGGTGTTTTCCATCATGTGTTCTTTCTTGGACTGAGATTTTCTGACTAATTTTTGGTGGATTGGGGGGGCGGTCAGGGTATGGTGTCAGATGTTGGAGTCTTGGAGTTTGGTGTGGGGGAGGAGGGGGTGGGATGGAAGGTGAATGTGGTGTGCAAGTGTTGCCTCACTCATGGAGGCAATAGTGAGTGCCTGACAAGGTTTGGGAGTGTTGCTGTGTGGGTGATGCACACTCCCCCCTGGGTGCCTTGCTGCACTTGCAACCCAGGCATCGGTGCTTTTTGTAGACATTGAGGTTTTAATTGGCTCTTTTGGCTGATGGAGTAGTTTCCTTGATACTGTATTGTGATGTGGGTGCTCCTTCAATCCAACTGGCACATTGTTTTGGTTGGTGAAGATACATTTCTGTGTGTTTCAATATGATTTTATGGCATTTTGTGATGTTATCTTAAGTAATTTATTTACGTCTTGCATCAACGTGCTATAAATCATTATGGATGTAGACCATGATATGTTCTTGAGGCTTGGTGGATGTGTGAGGTTTCTTTGGCTGTTCAGATTTTTCAGAGGTTCCTAGTTGTTACTGCATGTTTTTGGTTAGTTTTCAAGGGTGTTGCCGGTTTCAATTTATGCACTGCTGGAATTTTTTGGGAGGGCTTGCTTGCTGGTGGCCTTGGAACAGGTGCACAGTTGTCGACTTGTTGTTTCCTCGGACTGGGTCAATGGAGCTATGGGAATGATGTGGAGCCTTTGATTGTCAGTGGGATGGCTGCTTGATCTCGGACACAGGGCAGTTTGGAGGAGATCTTCCATTGTGGATGTTTGTCATTGTGTTTGGAGGTTTGGGTTTTGGTTTGTTCTTTGTTCTTTGGTGTTTTGGCTGGTTGGAGTGGCTTTGACTTGTGGGGATCAGGCGTTTGGTGTTCTGCGTACCTTCTAGGTTTTTGTTCTTGGTTAGTTCACTGCTCATGGCCCTGGTTTGTTGTGGCATGCTTGCCTTGAGTTTTCTTTCCTGCGATGGATTTGGCTTAGAACTGTTGACTTTTTTTCATGGGCTGAGAAATAACTTTATGCTATGGTTGATGGGCATGTGCAGTGGTGGCTGGGGGCGTTTGAGCTGCTAGTTCATCATGAGCAACTGGCGGCCATGCCACTCCACCACCCTGACTTGTTACATAAGAAATTAATTGATATAGCTAACGGCCATGAGGAGGAAATGTTTCTGCTACCGTTTTATGAGTTTTAAGCCCAAGGGTAACAAAAAAAAAATATCTAAACGTTAAGTGCTCGTCATGCCTCTTAGTGATATAGATTTCCACAGAATGTATGGTTTTTGCCTCATTCTTGGTCCATTTTCATAAAAGGGTGGTTTGCAGGTAAATTAGTGGCAAATCTTTAATATTAAAGTTAGAAATAGTGACAGACATTTATTTTTGCTCTACATGCCTGTTAGGAAGTTCAAGCTAATGCAAAACATTTTTTTTAGGTTTGCATGATGGAGAGAGGAGGAGGAGAGAGAAAAAAAAAAAACTAAGGCTTTCATACCTGTCAGTTGTTCTCGATTTTGCCACTGATGTTATTACATGGTCAGGGATTTCTATGACTTTGACTAGTGTGTTCCGCAGGTTCAGTTGCCTAGGGAGATGTTCGGCTTAACAACTTTGGGGTTGCATTGCTTTGTACAAGCATATTCACGAGCTTTGTGGTGCTCATGAGTGTTGGCTGCAAGTCACACATGCTCATAGTGCTAGTAGTGATGGAGGGGAGGGGGCAGAGAGGATTACATACAAAACTCTACTCAGAAGCCACTGGCAAAATTAGTGAGGGGTTTTGAGGGTGTTTCGTGGGTTATGAGTTTGACTGCCTGGGACAGTGAGTTCAGTAGGTTGATTTGTTTATGGTGAAGCTGGCCAAGTGTTGGGGGAGTTAGAAGAATGCTGGCATTATTTCTTCCTGCTTTGGAATTCAGTGGCACAGTTATGGCCCACCCTCACAGTGTGGAGGTAAGCAGGCAAGATGAGCACACACTACTTGCACATGCATTCCTATACTGCAGTTGGTGTATATACACGGACTTGCTTGATAGCCCCCCCCCCCAAGTAGTAATAGGGCCTTGTATGTGGCAAGGGAAGGTGGAGTTATTGAAGGCATTTAGAGGGGAGCTAGGTTGTGTCAGAATGTGCTTCTATTTCAGATGATTTACATCTCATTTTTCTTTGCAGATATTGGTACTGTGATGGGTCTTTGCCCAGTTGGAGTGTTACACAATGCGGCCGCAGATGGTTCAGTGCAGAGGTCATATCAGCTGATGGTCTGAAGAATGTGGTCACATCAGGTGATGGATGCTGCTGTATATTGGTTTTGACTGAGGCAGCTGCGTGGATTGTGCTCCCAGGTAGTGTTACAGTTTTACCTCCATATTTTGGCGTGAGTGGGTGCGACATGTGAGCACTGTGGGGACTTGTAACGATGACATATGTCAGGAGATCAGTGAAGCAGGTGTTAAGGTTTAATTATAGGGAGTGTGGGGCCGATCCTCAAATGGGGCACTGTCCTATTGAATAAGTTTGTGTTTAGTCCTTTTCCTGTGAGGGGATCTCAGGGTATTAATTTCCCTTAGGGTAAAGTTTTCATGTAGAGATTGGAGGCTTGTTTGCAGCAGGAACTTCTTATTCTAACGTTTGTTAATGTCTTTTATGTACTTCACAAATAGATTCTAGTTTTCTACTGATGTACTATGTTCTTCATCTGTAAATATGTTGTAAGTAATTGCTATGTAAATTGTTAATCGCTATGTAATCCAATGTAACTACTGTCTGTTTATTTTAACTGTGGAGCTTTTCTCCCCAAGCCTCTGCTGAAAATGGACCTACGTCCAGTTGGACACTCCCGGTCAACAAATATAAATAATTAAATAAATAAATACATAGGATACAGCCTTTCCCTTGCCAGCATTGCTTAGTTACAAGGGGCAGTCTTTAGGTTTGGGGGCAGCATGTAGTTTTTACACTCAAAGTGTATGGGTAGGCATATGGATGCACAGGTGATAGAGGAAGAAGGCATGTTGGGTATTTGCAGCAGCCTGATTTTTTTATGTAGGTAATAGATGGGATTTCCTTAAGAACTTGTATTGAATCAAGGGGTATGGGGGTCAGTTTGTAGGACTAGTTGTTTCTTACAAGGAAGGTAATGCTTCTGGGGTTATGATGGGTGCAGGTGTGGGGGACAGGTAGCTTATTAAGTTTGACTGCTACTCTTTTCTTTGAGCTGATAGGAAGGGGTGTGCTATATGTGTGATTTAACAGTAGATAGGGTTTTGTGGGAACATTGCAGGTATGAGTGTTGAAGAATAAGAACTAGCTGTTTCAGGGGCTAGGTTGAAGTTGTAATGATTAAGCAGGGCATGTTTGTTTTGTTATTGGATGTGAAGGTGACACATTGAAAGGAAAGCTTTAAATGGAAAATCCAGGGGTAATTGGTGGATTAAGGATGCTGAGTTTTTGATAGATGCATTGAATTATTCATGGGGATTTGCATTGGTTAGCATTGGTTTAATTTCTCCTTTAATATCTAGTGACCGTAATAAGATTTCCATTGAAGAAGGGGCTACAACTGGTCCGATAGAAACAGGTTTTAGCCCAGGCACTGTGACAGAGGAACCTAGGTGTGACTTCTCCTTGTCTTTCTCCACTATTTATAATTTGAATTCTAAAGAATTATCAGATATTATTGTGAAGAATTGGTATTTTATTACTAATAACTCTTTTCTTGTGGAGAAATTAGGTAATAGACCAGTAACATTAAAGAGCTGTTACAAACCAATGCACCAAACTACAGCCTTCAAAAAAAGGGTGCTTCACCTGTGGATTAATCACAAAATAAATTGTGACACAAAATCAGTTGTATATGTGGCATTTTATGTCGGAAAGACTGACAGAAAATTCAGAATATATATGCAATCAGAAACAAAAAAACTGAAAATGCCCTTGCCAAACATGTTGAAATTAATCAAGGACATAGTTTTGTTTTTATGGGCATTGATTGTAAACAAAAAACTATTAGGAGGACCTACCTCCTTGTTGTTAGAAATTTTAGAATTACACTGGCAACTCAAACTGGATGCCTTTAACATGCCAGGTTTAAACGAAAGTTGTAATATAGCCGAAATTACTTATGACAGGTTTTGGCCAGTATATTTAACCTGTGTATACTTGATTATACATATTCAGTTATATTTGTTTTTTAGTCTTTTTACATTTTATATTAAAATAGGGCTTACTTATAACAATAGATATGTATTTTTTATAAAGTTTTCTTATTAACATATGGATATGAAAAACTTTTAGGATCGATCATTAGGATCTATTTGGAAAATTACTTAAAGAAAAACTGTTTGTAACTTTTAAGGAAGTGATGTTTTAACAATGTCAGCTGATTTTAATTAGGCTGCCTACAGTATATAAACTGTTGACTATTCAACACTCTTTTCTTGTTTTTCCATTGGTTAGCAATATGGTAGGAGGATCGGCTTGGGCTATACTGTTGGGGGGATTGGTTTGTGGTTGGTCCGTCACCAGGGTAGGACAACTGAAGGAGGGATGTGAGACTTTGACATTGGTTCCAATTTAGCAGGCAACATAGTTTAGCAGGAGCAGTTGGGGAGATAAGGGTCCATTTTCACTTGGTTAATATGGCAGTGGTATGGGTTGATGGTGCTGCTATTGGAGGAGTGTTAGCTTAGAAGGATTAGATGCATATTACAGGAGTCATATGGTGGGAGTGTTGTGAGTTGGGTCAAATTGTGTTGCGGTTGTCAGGGACTAGGAGCTTGGTGAGATGGATTCTTGAGTTATTTGGTTTAGGAGCATGAACAAGGTGGGGCATTTTCTGATGGATAAGGAGGATTTACTTGTGACTGCTACAGTTACAGGAGTGTTAAGGTTATGTTAATTTTCTAAATCTTGAGTGGTGTTGCATATGCTGGAAGGTTTGCGGTAGGTGTGATAGTGTGAAGGTTAGCGGATATCGGCACTGTCAAGTAAGTTGATTGCAAGGGGTGGTGTTTCGCTAGTGGAGGGTCATGGGGTTTTGATTTATGTGGTCCTTTCATGGGATTGAAGTCATTAACAAGGTGGTTTTTGGACATCGGATGTTTGTTGCTTTATAAGGCTAGTGGGTATGATGCCAGGATGACTATGCAATTGACTCCATTATAAAAAATAAATAATTTTCATTTAGTTATTAGTAGATCCGTTGGGTGGGGAAAGGGAGTTGCAGTTGGGCATGATGGCATGTCAGTTACATGACCTTATTTCAGGCTGCATTGGACTTCCTAGATTTCTGGAGGATCACTGGGTAGGTATCGACATGGATATGGGTTAGCAGTCATTTGGAAGTTAGTTTTTTGGTCAGAACATGCTAGGGTGTCATTAAATGTTTATATTGGAAAGTTGGTAATTCAGATTACTACAAGACTGATTGGAAGGAAGTTTCATTTTGAATATTAATAGGTACATTGGGCAGTTAAACAGGGCTGCAGTTAGACATGATGGTGCAATTGTTCTTGTGTGGTTTCATTTGGTGTGGGTATAGTGCTTCGGTGGTGCATTTGGCAGATAATGACCTGGGAATCATTGTGGAGCTACTGCTGGTAGTTAAGTGAGAGTTTAGTTAAGATACAGAGATTATGCTACATTATGAAGTTATGGCTGGTAATTTTTGCATTGGAGAGGGATTGTGGTCTTCTTTCAGCCATTTAGGAAATTGGCCACTTTGGATAATTATGTAGTAGGGTTTTGGGAGGTGTTGACACAGATCTAGTTTGGTTAGAGAGGATGGAGTCCACTGAAGGATGCTTAGATTAAGACCTTTTAATGAGCGGGTGGGTTGTTGGAAGTTTGGTAGGAGAGAGGGGAAACAGCCTGGTCAGGCTGGTGGATGGAGAAGAGGAGCAGGCTTTCCCTCTTCTGTTTCCCCTCTAGTGCTGGATGTTCATTTCAATGAGTTGGAAAAGGAAAGGAAAGGAAGCAGTTGGACACTGCTTGGCTAATAAAATAAGTGAGCGGAGGTAAGGATGCTGCTTATTTGGTTGGATGTGTAATTCAACAAATGGTAATGAAGTGAATGGTGGGACACTGCTTCATAAGTAAAGTAAGCGAGTGACGGTATGGATGCTGCTTACTGGGTCAGGACAAGTGAGGTCATGCTGTCCTGTTTAACATCATCTGGATGTTTATGCTGTGATTAAATTAACTATACTATGTTTCAGTTGTAATTAATAAATGCTGGTTAACAAGTTATGTTTATGGATGTTTAATAAAGGTCGTCAAATGTCATTCGTGTGATGTGTTTATTGAAGGGGACCAGGACAAATGAGGTTTGGTAACAAACCAATTTGTCCATGGACATCTTCAGTTGGGGGGGGTTAGATAAATGTATATTATTGGGAGTTAAGAGGGTAAGGGGGAGGTAAGGGTTAAAATGGGAATGAGGGTTGATTGGGAGGAAATGAGGTAAGGGTAGGGAGGGGCTTAAGGGGTTTATGCAAGTGTAACTGGATAAGGAGTCACATTTTGGCGTGAACTTGGTACCCGCCCTCCCGCCCTCTGTTTGGTAGAATAGTGGGGATTGTGGTTACTTCATCAGTCTGTGTAGGGCAGAGAAGAAAGGCAGGCTTGCCCTCTTCTGTTCTCTGTCTGGTGTTGGATGTTCATTTTAATGAATTGGAAAAGGAAAGAAAGCAGTTGGACACTGTATGGTAATTAAATAAGTGAGCGGAGGTAAGGCCACTGCTTATTTGGTTGGTTGTGTAATTCAATAAATGGTAATGAAGTGAGTGGTGGGACGCTGCTTCATAAGTAAAGTAAGTGAATGAAGGTATGGACACTGCTTACAGGGTCAGAATTAGTGAGATCATGTTGCCCTGATTAACATTATCTGTATGTATATGCTGTGATTAAATCAACTGTAATATGTTTCAGTTGTAATTAATAAATGTTGCTTAACAAGTTATGTGTATGGAAGTTTAATAAAGGTCATTGGATGTCATTCATGTGATGTGTTTATTGAAGGGGACCTATACAAAAAATATCAATCAATTAAACATAATGCTTGATTAATATTGCAGACATGCTACATACCTGTATCACTGACCACAACATGGATATTGAAAATTAACACACAAAAAGAGAGAGAGAGATAGAGCAAAGGAACCATCAATGACTCTGTGCAGTAGAAAGCTAGTTCTGCTGCACAGACCCAAGTGAAATGCAGAGATGTGTCAGCTAAACCCTGCTGTATTTCTTTGAATATATATGGATGAGTCTAGTACAGGAGACCTCTTTGCTTGAAAAGAGTTGTTGTTAAATGGGAAATTGCATTGATTACAAGCATCTCATGATTTATAACATAGTTGTTGGTAATTAGAATAAGGAGTGATGATGTGGCTGAGTGGATAAATGTCACACACAGAAATTATAAAACAGCAGCAGAAACCCAATATAAAGTGCTGGATTTCCTTTGTGCTTAAAACAAACAAACAAACAAAACATGTGCAAAGATCTTTCACTTATATTCCAGAATAAAGATCTACAGAGTCAAGAAAACAATGTTCCAAAGAAAGAAAGAAGATTTCCAAATATAGGTGGAGGTTAAAGCTGGTTGAGATGACAAATATGTACTATACCAGAAGAACCATAGCCTCAACAAGAAAGCAGAAGATCTTAAAAACAGAAAGTGCCAGAGTAGAATGGGACCTCATACCTGTTTACCTTGCCATGGGACATAAAAAGAAGAACAAAGTCCTTTCTATAGCACTTTTCTGATCAAATGTCTAAGATAAAGGAAGTATTCACCCTGAGCATGCAGAAAGTGTCTCTAGCACTGAGAGGATAGGAGCTTTCTCCTCCAGTATATTATAATTCAGTTTAATTGCTATTTTAAAAACAACGACAAGTGATACATACCTGACATAAGAAATATTACTTATGGACAACTAAGTCAAGGTTTCTGCAGACAATGAGGAAATATGTGACAACCAGGAAAATAACCAACGAATGAACTAAACTGTATTAAGGTTATATTATAAAAAAATGTAAATAAATGTATAAAAATAAAAAGATTGCATTGTTTTTATTTCAGTAAACTGTAATTCATGAAAGAAAATGTGTAAAATGATATATAATTGCATTTGTCATTGAGCAATATAGTTTAAAAAGACAACTAATTCTTGCTTCACAAACATGTACACCATTACAAGATTATTGCTTCTTGAAGTTGCTGGAGTAGGTCAAAGTTTATTTTCTCATTTTGACACTGGCCTGCTAAATTTTACTCTTCTCCATGGATGTGTAACTGTGAAAAGCATATTTCAAACTCTGAATAAAAAACAGAAATCACACTAAGTTCTGTATGAGATTTACATAAGCAGTAGTAGACTGTTAATTAAACAGTTATACAGTTCAGTTCCTGGAAATGAATGCTGGATCATACATTTGGTACAGAGCTCAGTTTTTTTTTTTTTTATTGATATCGTGTATGGGACAATTTGGTAATTGATCTGGGTTTTTTTTTTTTTTTTCATAATCAATCTTTATTATTTTTTCTGAGTTATCATACAATATTACAGAAAACCAAGAAAACAAACAAAGCCCAAATGATACTTATAAAAAACAATACTACAAAATATATACACTATATACATGAATGCTTCCATCAATTAAACAAGGTCAATCTAAAAAGATAAGAACTTCTAACAGGAAAAAAAAAATCATTTGTCGATATACTAAATAATTAATGCTGAACACAAATATACACATACATGTCCAGGGGTTAAAGTGGATTTAGAACATTAAGCCAACAGAATATTGAAAATTTTCTCCCATATTTTCGGATTATTTATGTTTTTCCTATGATCCTTAATTAATAATTTGTGAGCTAAAATATGTTTCATCGCTAAACCTTTAAAGTTATCCCATGAAGTTTGGGATGGATTCAACCAATTTGTAGCTATATAAAGTTTCATTAACAAGAAAATATTTATAAGTATAATTATTTGGGATTTATCCAAATTATTCGGAGGGATATGTAGGATCATAAATTCCCAAGAAAGTGTAGAGTGTTGATAACCCATCTTTTGTAATTGAATTTTTAGGGAATTCCAAAGTTTATATATGCATTAACAGCTCCAGAACATGTGTAAGAGGTCAGCCACTTGATCCTTACAGTATGGACATTTAGGCGAATTTTTAGAATTGAATTTATGCAAGCTAAGATGAGTATAATAAGCATTATTAAGAATCATCAATTGGGTAAATAATAACTTCTGAAGAGATATTGATTTTATAGTTAAGTTAATTGCTTTTAGTATTTTATTATCTTCTATCAATGGTATTTTTTCCCTCCAGTATTTTGATAACAGTATTTGATTTTGATATTTTAAGTCTTTTATCAATTTATATGTAGAGGTTATATATTTGGAATCTTGCATAAGAGTTTGCCATAAATTAGAACAAATGGTTAAATCTTCTTCCTTGATTCTGTCATCACTGAAGAAACTTATAGAAAGATCCTTTAGTTGTCTAAGTATAATTAAATAAGATTTAGGAAGGTTCATCTCCTTTAAAATATCATGTATTGAGAAACAGAGATAAGGGTACATATCAATTAAAGTTAAATTAACTATAAGTGGAAATTTTTTAAGATTTATCAGTTGATTATTGATTTTCAAATTTGGGTTCTTGTGAAAGGGTTGAAAAGTCATCATATGTTGCAAAAGATTTAATGACTGAAAAAAGTTTTGTATCAATGTTATGTATAATCTAATATGCTCCATTAAAGGATATAATTTAAAATTGTCTTTATTTAAAAAGGGTAATGCCTTAGGGTTAATATCCAAACTTACAGCATGTTTATAATTCAGAACCAACCAATTTGGTACCCATTTACCACTGGCTGTGTCAAAGTTAGCAATTCTTAAAATCCTATTAGAATTTATTATTAAGTAATATACTTCAAAATTAGGTAAATCAAGCCCACCTTTATTCTTCGCAGTCATCAATTTATCGTAAGATATTCTGGTTTTCCTAGGCTCCCATATACATTTAGCCAATTCCGTATGAATCTGTTTAAAGAATTTCTTAGTAATTAACACTTGACTAGCTCGGAAAATATATAATATTCTGGGGAATACATTCATTTTAATAATTGAAACCTTTGCCATTGTTGGTAATTTTAAATTATTCCATCTTTTTAAATCAGACAATATATGATCCCAAATTAATTTAACATTATTAACATAGAAATCTCTATCATCTGTGGAAAAGATAATACCCAAGTATTTTATTTTCTTCAGATTTTATATGTCCTACCAATGGTAAAAGCGAAAAGGGTTTTGGAGTTTTTAAAGGAAATAAATTGTTTTTTTTAAGATTTATTTTGTAGTTGGATATCTCTGCAAATTCCTCCACCGCCTTCAAAATTTTCTTAGTATCTGAGATAGGTGTCATACAATAAATATTAAGGTCATCCGCAAAAGCAGCCATAGATATTTTAGTACCATAGATTATTGGTGCATTATAATATGTATTTTGTTTAAAATGTAAGAATAAAGGTTCTAAATATAAATTAAATAAAATAGGAGATAAAGGACAGCCTTGACAAGTTCCGTTTTTGATTTGTATTCTTTTGGAAAGAATTTTATTAATATATAAAGTTGTGTAAGGATTGTCATATAATTTTTGTAATGTTGAAATAAAATCTTGAGGTATATCAAAATATGGTAAAATGTCAAACAAAAATTTTAAATTAACTCTGTCAAAAGCTTTTTGTGCATCAATTATAAGTGCATACATATTAAAATTCCTATAACTGGCATAAGAAATTAATGTATGAAGCGTTAAAGTATTATCGGTAGTTTGTCTGGTATTTATAAATCCGGCCTGTTCATTAGATATTATTGAATCTAAACCCTTCCTCAACCTATTAGCTAAAATAGAGGTCAACATTTTCATATCTATATTTAAAAGTGAGATAGGCCTATAATTATCCGGATTTAGAAAGTCTGCATTTTATTTAGGTATAAGAATTGTTCTAGATGCATGAAAGTGAAGATCATTAACTTTATTATTGATTATATAATTAAACAGAGCTCAGTTTTTGAACAGCTACATGTAAGATATCCAAAAATTCATTCTAATTCTGAACACCAGATTGCTGGGCCACATTTTATCTTTCTTTAAAGCAGTTGGAGACTAGTTAGTCGGTAGTAAGTAGTTTTTGAACATTATTTCTGTGTTTAAATTTTTATTTTTAGTTTCCTTGTGCAAGCTTTGCACCTTTTCCATATTTATTTTAAATGAAATGCATTTACTTAGTCAACCCAAGTAAAGAATTTTATTTAACTTTAAATGTGTTGCAGATTTTATTGTATTAACATAAGGGTTTACTGCATTAACTGGTGTCCTTTCAACTATGTGTTGTCCACACTTTGAATGGTGCTTATTCAGGGCTAGTTGCTACTACTTAGATATTTAAAGGCTGGTATATTTTAAGAGAAGAAGAAGAAGCTGTCCTTAAGTTCTAAGTTCTTACTAAACTTATTGCCAAAAGAAACCATCAAGAAGCTCAACAACATCACACCACTACCAGGAGACTATCAGTCTTCCACATTAAGAAGACTTCATCCACATATCCCTGGTGAAAATGCGTGATCATTCAGTCATTTAGACTAGTTTTAAAATTTGCTAGGGAAGTACTCTGCTTAGTAGGTAATGGCAACCTATTCCAGAAAATGAGAGGTGTGTTGTGTTAGGTGTATGTCATGTTATCTGGTGTTTTTGTGGGTTAAGGTCTCTAGAACTGGTGTTTGCTTTCTTGTTTGGTCTATTAAGGTCAAGAAGTTCAGAGTGCTGGGTTATTTATAGCATGGAAAGTGTTAGATTAGGGACTTCCATTTTAAAGTAGTTATTAGACATTAGACAGGCTAAAGGGTAAAATAGGCCTAGAAATTGTGTTTCATTTATGCATAAAAGACAGTTAAGCAGAAAAAAAGAATAACCTTGCTGGTCAAGCATGAGAGACAGTTTAATAGAATGGCAAGATAAGCATAAAGTGTGCAAAAAATACAGAAAGACAATGTTCTTTTCTCACGGGAAAGATACAATCTTGCCAGCTACAGAATGCTCCTTAATGGAATGTTAAATAAAGCACATATGGGACAAAGCCTGAGACCAAGGTTAGGGGGACTGAATGCGGTTTACAAAGGAAAATTACTGGACTGAGGCAATATAATATATTGTGTTCAGGATAGCAGTTCAGTTAATGTTAGTTAGTTTGTTCCACCTGTTATTACAGAGAAGATTACAGACACTTGAGCGTGAGTACATTAGACAGGTCAAATAAAGGCTATAGTAGTTTACATTGTTCAGGACAAGCAGAATATGACGTGCAGTAGCTTTGATTACTAATTGTTTATCACCACTGTTAATGAGACAGTATTTGGATATTGTGAACATCTAATAAAGCTTTATTGAATGAACTACAGTGTTTGGAGAATTCATTCTGAAAAGTACACAAGACTTGGCCCATAAAGGAGAGACTGGCACCTGTACAGCATGTGTTTTGGTAATTAACAGGTAAAGACTTTCGTTTTCAGTCTCATTTCAATTGTTTCCAGTTAATTACAGTACAGTACAGTCTTATCAATTCTTTCAGAAAGCTATGCAGATATCATCCCTTGGGAGTTGGTTTAACACTGAATAGAAGGACAGAGACTTTAATCTGTCAGAGTAGGTAAAGGTACTGAAATTCAATATATTTTTGGTGAGAAAACTTTGAGGTCTCTCAAACTGGTTTAGGTGCTTGGTGACATATATGCAAAAGGTTGCATTTTATTCACTGATGGGCCTCATAAAGAATGGAGAAAGTGGAAGTATAACATCTTTGGACCTTGAGAATATACTATTAAGAATAAGCTGTGCAAGGTAGAAGGGTTTTCTATCTACCAGAGACATGCTGTGGTAAAAGGAGAATCTGTGTTCAACGTATATACCTAAGTTCCTGATGTCTATGTCAAATTTAAATGAAATGTCATATAAAAAAGCAATAGTGCTGATTGATTTACAAAGGGAAACTATGTTGCATTTCTTAGTGTTGAAGGTAAGCCTATGATCAATACCAATGCAATTTTACCAAAAGTAATTAAACACTTGAACTAGAAAGTACTTCATGTTGGACTGCAGCCATAGGACTTGACCCAAAGTTATCCATTGGGTGAGTTTTGTGGTAGACAGGAGCTAAAGTATGCATTGAATTTATCTGCTAGTATGTTTGCTATGTCTTCAGGAGACGAGTAGATGTTTCCAGGCCAACAGAAACCTAACAGTTAGCACCTCAGTGTCAGGAATACTTATTTCTTAGAAGCTGACACTTATCTCTTAGAAACTTGCCTGGAATTGAAAATCATAAAACTTACCGGAGAACAGGATTTGATAACAGTCTTCAGTTTGCTATCATCAACAAACTTGGTTAGCCATAGTTCCTTGATAATCAACTTTTATGTCACAGAAATATATACCAAAGAGGAACAGACCCAGGACAGATCCTTTTGGGATACCACTACTGACATTTTTCTGTCTTGAGCCTACACCTCTGACCTTAAAAGTATGGGTTTTGTCAGACAGTGAATGAGCAATCTAGTCAACTATATATGGGTAATGCTGACATTGGACAATTTGTGAATAATTCCAGGATGGGAGATAGTATCCACAACCTTGGTGGGGTCTAGATAAGCAGTGTGGCCTGTATGCCCCGTATTCAAGGCTTCAGTAACCCTTTCAGAGAATTCAACCAGGTTGAGTAGACATGATCTGCCTTTAAAAAGTGAAACTGCTGTGTATCCAGTGATGTAAAGAATGTAGTTCCCAGGGTCAGTAGAGGGATTACCTTTAAGCAGGGGCACTACTACTTCCATTCACTTATCCTTGGGATATAACCAGTGGAAAGACTCAGGTTAAAGAGTTGAGGGAGAGGTTTTGCTGAGTGGGACTTAAAATTCTCAGTAGGCAGCCAAGATATTGACAGGACCTATGAAAGTGTGTTTTTAATTTTGGAAAGTATGAAAAGGGCTTGGTTCAAATTGATCATAGGAGAGGGTAATGTAAAGATGAATGGAGGGGAGAAAGGTGAGAAAGAGTGAAGTAAAACTGGAAGATAATTTGTCCTCAAGAATATTAGCAATGTCTTAGAGATAGAAAAATATCATTGCAAATAAGTTCAGTACAGAACTGTAGGTTATAATATTGCTAAATAAGGCCTTATTGTTATATTTTCAATTAGCCATATTCTAATCTTAAGTTCATAGTTGGCCTTATCTTTCCTAATGGTAAGTTTGAGAGACTTACTTACCAGTTTTAAATCCTTTTTATAATGATGGAGTGAACATCTTTTAGTGATGGCAAAGAGCCTTTTCTTTATATTATAGATTTGCCAAAGTTTCACCATATGGGTTTAATTCAACATTTACCTTTTTGTTAATGTTCAAGTGGTATGAATGTCTCATTCCATCGATTCAAGAGGAAGAAAAATTTAGAGCAGTAAGCAGTAGCCTCAGCTATATACATTTTGGGTGAAGCTATACCATTTGTGATTGTTGATAAGATCAGTACATAATTGGTATTGGTATAGTCCCTAATAGTAAAGCAGTTATTGGAGGCCATAAAGGAGGTTTTCATTGAAAAAGATCACAGCAAGACAGCCAAATTTAACAAGAAAGGGGGTCATTTTGTTTTTATGTTTTGACTAGCTAGTGAAAGTGCTTCCATAAGTTAGGGAAGTTGGTTCTGGTGCTAAAAAATTGCTATCCACAGTCGACAGTTTGGATAATATTGCATATGTGTATGTGTATGTGTATCTGCAAAGTAATATTAATTGAGTTTTAATTACTTTTGGTAAAATTGCATTGAATGGCACTGTACTCATTCTGATAAGGTCAAAATCTTGGAGGTATAGTGATTATAGCTGAACTGAAATTGTGCAGTGTAAAGCTGATTTGTTTGTGGCAGGTTTGGCTATTACTCAAAGCACTAGTGCCCATTTCTTACACTCCCCTAAGGCCAGTTGCACTTTCTGTATTAACTGGCACCAGTGGTGGGATTCAAACCCTTAACCTGGTGCTTTCCCATCTAAACTTTTACAGTAGTTGCGTGGGAATTACACCTTATAGACTATGACCTTCATACAGACAATGACTATTCGGCAAGCTTAATTTTTGGCAGAGGCAATATTTCCAACTAGTTAATTAAGCCCTTGGAGTAGATGTGGTAGAGTATTCAATGCTCTACCCAGTTCATTTCAAGATTATTACTGTCATTCATTTTCTCTAACTACTCCAGTACGTGTTCTTTCTGGTTTGACTGAGAATCATCTTGGAATAGTAACTTGAAAAAAAGTTTTTTTTCTGTGCACAATCCCCTTGCAAAGTTAATTTCAGACAGATATCAAAGTCATAGACCTCAGAAAGATGAAGATATGTATTTTCTGATTAAACTTTAATTTTTGGGGAGATTATCTTAAACATTTGGCTTCAGATATCAACAACTCAGTTTCCATTTGCTCCAAAAGTACAGCAAAATCTGTCAGAAAACTGAAGTCCTGGATCCAAAGATCTGAACTGAATAGCTGTATGTGAGTGGTATCAGTGACAAAGCATACAAAAGTCAAGAGTGCCTTGTTATTTTCATACTAGGTAATAAACCCATCAAAGTATTTAATACTTCTGCTCTAATGTAAGTAGATAAAAAGAGGACCATCCATTGCTGTGGAGTTACATCCAGCTCCTATAGTGACCACTTGATCAGCTGCCATTATTCACAGAATTTACTAGGCGAGTAGACACACACACACACACACACACACACACACACACACACACACACACACACACACACACGCACTACTGAAAGCTAAATTCCATGTATATTATGAGACAGAGACAGAGAAGAAATTAAACAGTATCATACAAGATTTTCTTTTTGCAAGTAGTTAGGGAGCATAAGTGACAACATACTCATATGTGACAGAGGTGAGACACATGGCATGTCTGTGAATTCGGACAGCAATGTTTTTCATCAACCAGAGAAAGAATTATATAAGACATAAATAATAACCAAATAATACGTTATAGCCTAACACTTGAGAATGCCATACATTTGTGTTATGGAAATGAACTCTTAAATGTGTACTTAAAATTGTTAGCTGATGGCATGGATATGTATTAAAATTGTCTCAGAAAAGGGGAATATGGGGAAAGCAAAGTCAAATTCTTAAAAAGTAGAAAACAAAAATCAAATAGACTGCAGTTCACAACAAAATACATTGTCCACAATACAAATGTACAGCAATGTACGATATCCAATGCAGTTTTTGCTAAAATAGGCATGTAAAAAAGCAGTGGAAAGCAAATACCACGTTTGCAGGATAATTAGGTTTGTTTGCCACTCTGCTAGAGTATGTTTTAATGAAAACGCTACAAAAATAGAACATTTGTGTTATAGATAGTGGCAATGATGTCAACAGAAAAGCAGTGTGAAAAGGACTTCAATAAATACTGACCAAAAAATACAAAGAACAAAAACAGGAATTCTGAAGTGATAAATGTGACAAGATTTTGAAAACAGGTCTGAGAAGGAAGTCTAGTCAGAAAAAACTGTACATAAATGGTACATAAATCTGTTCTGATTAGGTTGGTGCCTAAATCTACATTCAGAAGCTTAGCTCCAAATTGAAAGCTAAATAATAATGTGTGTGTGTTATTATTTTGTTCAAGGCATAAACTAAAGAAAATTACTTGTTTTCACTTTTGCTAGAAAATTAGATAAACCGAAAAAACACTGGTAGAATGATGGAAGAATTAAAAGGTAGGACAAAATAAGAAAGCACAAAAATGTTTATTAAAAGAGTAAACACTTTCTTCTCTTTCTTATTGTACAGGATACATGAGACTTCATTACACTTATTTGATTAGATGCACCTATCATTTAAATAAAATCATCATGTTACATGATCCTTTTTGATTAAGACAGCAAACACCCAACAAAGCATTTTCATAAAATAATTACTTTAACCTTTGCACTAGATTCTGGCAGTATTAAAGAAAGAGTAGAAAGTACTAATTTTGTAAACACCAGAAACCACTTTCTTGGTGTCCTACTCATGTTGAAACAGATGAACTACAGCCTGTTGTAACTCTTAACTATGCCGTAATGATGGTGAGTGTGTCCAAAAAAGCCTGCCAGGGAAAGATACATGTCTCATGTCATGCAGAACATTTAGAAATAAGCAGTCTCCTCTCCCAAAGTGTATGGCTGGGATAATTATGGGCAAGCTGTGCCCCAGACTTATAGTTTTTTTTGTGTGGAGCTTTTCTCCCCGGGCCTCCACTGAAAATGGATATGCATCCAGTTGGACTAACCCGGTAAACAAATGTAAAATAAAATAAAATAAATAAATAAGTGACCATATGAAAAGGGTATGAGGGTGTTGAATGCAATGCAGCAATATTAAGTATGTATTGAATGTTTTCTTATTATTTTCTGCATTATCTCTGATGGGGGTCATCTCTCTCTCTCTCTCTCTCTCTCTCTCTCTCTCTCTCTCTCTCTTTCCCCCTCTCTCTCTCTCCCTCTAGAGAATGCCTTAGTGGGAATGTTGCACCTGTTTTTAAAATAAGATCATGCAGTATGCTTCATGTGTGACAGAATATGCCACTAGAAACAAAGTGATGTTGAAAAGGGATGTTCAGAATATTTTGTCCTGATATCATAATTGCCAGATTAGGCAACTTCTTTTTTTAGAATTACTGTGTCCATTAGTTTTACCAGAGGGCATGGGTGTCAATGAGAAACTCAACAGTTATATAAATTTGTGTATAATCATCCGTAACGAAGACTGTAAAAATGAGAAATGCTTGAAGATAGTACGCTAATGTTATTATGTTGGCGTTGTCACACTCAGCACTTATTTTGCCTTATTATTCATGGAAAACATTCATGTTACTGATATAATGGAGAGTAAGTATATAGTTAATACCAAATGTATAATAAATACATTTCAATTAGCTTTAAATTGAGTTTATTTGCTTGTGCAGTGCATTATAAAGTGTTGGTAAGTTCTGCTGTAGTTAAAATATAAGTTAAAAGTATTTGTACATGTTTAGTCTATTGATTTTTGGAAATTATTTGATATGATTAATGGAAATGTGTGGGTAATAACAATTGTGGACACACATATGAATATTCAGTGTAGAATGTATGTAAAATATTGATGCATTTATACCAGATGGGTGTATTGATAACATGTTTACAGTCTGAAAATACTTGGGTCATAGTTCCAGAGTAATGGTTAACCATTATTTTAAATTAGCTGTCAGTTTTTCATAATGTGTCACTGGGGTAAGGGAATTAGAAATGTGAGTGGACATTACATATATACATAAGTCTTGGATTAAGCATGTGGCAAATAAGCAAACAAAACTGTAGAGAACAGGACAGCAGAATAAGAGACTTTGTCAGCAAATTTATTAACAGGAATTTTGAGAAGTAGTAGTAACAAACACAAAGCAGCACATGCATAATGGCAGTGCAAATAGGACACCATCACCATTGAAAAGAAGTAGGCCTCGACTATCTATAAAGCAGAAGTGGCACTTGTGATATTCTTGCAGGAGGTACATTTAACAAAAGATGAGTATAAGAAGTTGCAATTCCATGAATGGAAGCTGTTAGAGATATCATCATGTGAGAAGGTAGAAAGAATACTGGAATATCATCATATGAGAAGGGTAGAAAGAATACTTTTATTCTGGGATGACAGAGATTTATAGGACTAGTGAAAGGGATATTAAAGGACCATAGAGGATTTATGTACAGAAAATATGAAAATTAAATGCAAGAAATATGCAATGATTTACTTGCATTCAGATGTGGCATCAAGTAATCTCATGCTTAATAGTAAAATTGGTGGGATTTCTGACTAGTACTGCAATTTTGGTTGGATTACATATGTTCTCATTTAACCTGTGGTGATTAAGATCTGGTAAGTAGCAAGATAAGGAAAGAATTGAATTGTGGGATAGAGCAGGAGGTTCTGGAAAATACATACAGGACTTCATAAAAAATTAAACTAATGTTCACTCATAGTTTCAGCAAGGGAGTCTGGCAAGGTTCGACCATTTTTTAAATCACATGGGATATATGGGAAGGGTAATAAAGTATAAGCAGATAATAGCTAAATTCACAGATCACACTTCATTAAAGATACAGTGTGACAAAAATTAGATCCTGAGGCTGGCAGCTAAAGATGTAATTAATACGGAATAATATCTGTGAGAAGAAAAGTTATGGTTGGAGTAAATGGGTCATGGGTGAAAACGGGGAATGAGGGATTAAAGTGGTGGTAGTACAGGATGCAGCAAAATAACATCTGCAGCAGAATTCCACACTAGAAAGACGAAGCTAAAAAGAGGAAAAAGAAGAAAAAGAAGAAGAAGAAGAAGAAATAGAGAGATAGCAGAAAATGAGAGTGAATCAGGAAGAGTTAATTGAACAGAGACAGACAGACACAGAGGAAATAGTAGAAATGCAGTTCAGAAATGGAGGATCAGTTAGGAAGCTGATTAAAGACTGAAGAGTATTTTAAATGAAATAGAGAAGGAGTAAGTACAGACCTGGAAAAACAATGTTGTACTGACTAAAACATAAACGGATGATGGAGGTGACAAGAACTAAATGATTTGGACATGAACATGCACAGAAAAAAAAAAAATCAAAGTCGCTGTGCAGCTTGGAAGATCATACTCATCTAATTAAAGGAATCATGTTACTCAAAATACTACACTTACAGATCCCAAACTTAGTAATATGTATAGCACAGTGTGGGATCTGTGTTTTGTAAAAAAAAGTATTGCTGCATTGGAAAATGTTGGAATTAATAACAATAGATACCCATCTTTACACGCTGTTTTCTATTCCTCCTGTACTCTCAAGCTTTATGCTACTCATGAATAGTGGGTTGGCATGTTTGATAGCACATCTGCAATCTACTAGCAGCAGCTCCAGAAGCCCCAAGGTGTCAGAAGGATGATGTTAGGTGTGAGGAGGCACCACACAGTCAGGTGCAGCTGATCCTAAGCAAATGACTCTTACCCCAGACAAGGAAGGCCACAGAGGTCTGTCTTTCATCTGGGAGCAATTTGGCACACACAAGAATGAATGGGCTGGTGGGGAAAGAATCTTGGAGTGATGGTATGTAGGAGGGTAAAATGTCTAATAGTGAGAAGAAGCAAATGTGGTTGTGTGCCAGTCACTTAACCAGACAATGCACCTGAATCACCCCAAAAAGCTGCCCTTTGTCCAGTGGGTTTACCTAGTTAACTAATAGCTAAAAAATAAAACTCACTAGGAAGTGAAAAAAGAAGAGACACCTAGGAAGCTATAATGGAGAACAGAAGTAAAACAGGAGTAAGAAAGAAAAGTGCAGTTATCTGGATGCAGAGGTTTGGAAAACAAGTTGGAAATGAAGTTGACAAAACTGTATTTCAGAATAATTGTTGTACAGATAATTTATTATTTTAATAAGTAGCAAATCTACCCATCAGCAATTAACATATCTTCTATCTATGCCTGAGTCTAGGTTTAGAAGATTGTCATCCAATTTCTCAAGCATATTAACAGTCTGTGGAAACAAGGTTTACTAATGAATATTTTCATTCAACTATCTGGGATTGATGTGATCCCTACTTATGAACTAAAGAATGGTTTGGGTTGAAAAATGGAAGTCTATTTTGAAAGTAATGCCTACTTTCTAAACAATTTTGCAGTGAATGCATATGTCTCAACAGTCCAGATTTTATCAGAATGTCATGATTTTTGCTTCATATATTTGGTTTGTTCCTCATAAAAATTTTGATTTTCTGCCAAATAATTGAGGATTGGTGTGGATTATTATCACTAAATAATGACATCCGTTTGAGTTTCAATTCATATCCTTTAAAAATACATGCTAATGAAAAACCTGTTATTTTAGCAACTTTCTAATAGCATTATTCAAAATCTAGCCATGATTCTGAGTCTTTGTACAGCCATTTTTCTGGCTTTATCCAGATTTCTTGCCCTTTGAGGTTGGGAGGTATGGCTGAATACATAATTTATTGCACAGTATAAATCATCATTGTCATTATTCTTACTCCCTTTTCCCATTTTCTTAAGAGGGTTGGGGTGTAGCAACAGCTGCTTCCACCTATCTTGATTCAGCTACTCTCCTACATTCACTGACATTCATGCCTGAATGTCAATGGGCTTCTCTCATTCAATCCATCTATCTCTTTGTTGGACATCCTTGTTTCCTCTTGTCTTGTCTTCTTCCCGCCTCTCCCAAATCATCGTCAAAAAATCAAATTCTGCTTTCTGACAAATGCGGGCAAACTACTATAAACTGTTCTCTTTCGCCATCTGTGCAATTCAAACTACTTTGGCTGCTGCTCCAGTGTTATTATTTCTTTGTCATCCACCAGTGTTCATCCTACTACCCATCTCAGACACTTCATCTCTCTCAAATCTGCCTTCCTCAAATGCTTTGCCTTCTCTTCCCAGGTTTCTGTACCATACATAAGTACTAGTTGCAGCACTGTTTTGTATGCCTTACTGTTTAGCTTCTTTGGAACATACTGCTGTGAACACCCTGTGTCAGTTGGTTGTATCCCCTCTTACTCTAACTTTGACCTCATTCTGACTTCCTTTTTCCTCAACCTTTCCACCCAGACACCTGAAGGCATTAACCCACTGCACTATTTTCTATTTTGCATTCTACCTGACTTATCAGCTTCTTCTGATTCCCCCATTTAATGCCTTGACAACCGTCTTGTCTGTATTTAATTACATCCCATATGCCTTCAGTTTTGCATTCCATTCCCCTGTCATTTGCTGAAGTTCTTCTTCAGGGTCTGCTTGTAATGCCACATTGTTTGCATACAACTGCTTTGTTTATCTGTCTCCTCCAACCTGTTTGCTAATGTAGTTCATCACCAGTATGAACAGCAGTGGGCTCAGAGCTGAACCCTGATGCACACCTACTTCCAATGGAAACCTCACTAAGAGTCTGAACACTGTTTCTACATGTGTCATTTGGCCTTTTTACATAGCCTGCACTAATTCTGCCAACTTTCCTGTGACTGAACCATCATTTTGTTATATGTTTGTCCCATGTCTAGGAATGCCAGGTTGAACTGCTTCCTCATCTTCAGCTTCTTCCCACTCTGTCTCACTGCAAACATTGAGTTGATTTTGTTGCATCTAGATATGAATATGAACTGTTCATCTTCCCAGTTTCTTTCTGTTGCTGTGCATAGTCATTTATCAATCACCCCTCCAGCACTTTCATGCAGTGTGACAGGAGTCTGATATCTGCTTATTGCCCACAGTTGTGAATATCCCCTTTGCTCTTGTACACTGGTGCTAGAATGCTTCTTCTCCTCATAGCATATACATGTCTACTGATCTTGCTCATTACTGCCCCCTTCTGATGTGAACCATGAATTATTCAGATAATATGATGCAAGTATTCCATGTATGTATAACGGGATACTGAAAAATCTGTTAAATCTGTAAAGGATTTTATCACTCTGAGACCTCAGTTAATTAAAGTGTAGTATGACTGGCTTAGTCTGTTATCAAATTATTCTGGAACTATTTCAGAATTACTTAAACAATGAAAAACGTGATCATTATAACTTCATTTGCTTTGGAAATTAGCCTGTCATCACATTATTCTGGACTGTTTCAAAATTTCTTAAAAATGAATATAAAGTGGTAATTATAATTGTGTGGTTTGCAAAATATTATGTTAACTACACTTTGGACACATTTAAATTGTATAAATACACTACAACTATTAAAATGATAAAAAAGGCTATAAATCCACTGACTTTAATTAAAGTGCATAAGAAACAATTTTAAAAATGAGGAAATAAAATGTATGTTGATGTTATCGATTTTGTCATGCCTATTTATAGTGCAATGTCTTCTGAATTTTTTCTTTTTTGTTACAAGAAGTGTGTTTGGTTTTTTTTCATTGTTTAAGTTAGAGTTGCTATGTTGTTTGTGTCATTTACTCATTCATGTTCTGAATGTCTGTCTGTATCTCTCTAACTCTCTGGCTTCCCGAAAACATTAATAACATTTTGGAGATCTTTCATTGCCAAATAGGGTATTGACGTGCAATTCACCTATTAAGTAAACTGCTATGTAAGCCTTTGGTATAACTTATCTGCACATTTCTAAAGTAATGTGACTTTGCTTTGCAGCACTGCATAGGTATTATAATAGAAATGTTTACATTATACATTAATCCCACAGTGTATTGTTAACTACCACACTGCATCATGCCATACTTTAGTTGTTAAATCAGCCAACTGGATTTGCTGTCAAAAGAGGGGTGACATATGAGGATGGAGCAGATCTGATTTAGACTGCAGTCATGGTGACCCACCTTCTGGTCATTTTGCAGTGCAACTGTCACTTCTGCTATTTTACTTGTATAAGACAGCTAGGAAAGTGGTACTATGTAACAATATAGTAGCTCTTTGCCTAAAGGAGGCACGTTTTTCTCAACTCTAGTCGGTGGGGGTGTACTGTGTGAAGATATGTGAAGGGTGCCAGCCTAGCTAGATAGAATTTTGTAGATAATTCTATCATTTGTAAATAGAAATATAAGCCACAGGCTTGTTCTCTTAAATGTGAAAAGACTATATTGGATGTTGAACTGCAAAAATGTAACAACAGTGCACTCTACTGTAAGGAAGCTGGTAAGTCAAGCATTTTATGACTGTTTTGATCTCAGGGCTCAGAGCCGTGGTGTCTGAACCAACAGATCCTTTCTATTGTTTTGAGACTAGAGTTAATTGCTATATTTTTACATATATAATGTCTTTAATTGCTGTAGTTTCCTGACCAGGTGTAAGCTTACTAAGGAATGTTAATGTAGAGTTTCTGTTAGCCTGGGAAACCAGAGAATTGCTAAGAATGATGTAATCTAAAATAAGTCAGCAAGATGTATTATCAATTTAAAGGACTTTCTCAGAGAAAGAGAGAGAGCATTTTGCATTTGTCTTTAGAATTGACCACTCAACAGCACTCACTTTGCTCTGTCTGTATGTAAGTAGGATCTTAGACTTTAGTGTTTCTTTTAGATACAGACAGAAAATAGTAAGATTAGTCTAGCTGTTTTCTGTATTGATGTCAGAACTATTCTACTGTATTATTTTAAGCATTTTCCTGTGATCTCTGAACTCTTGACTAGCACTGTGGATAAGAAGTATTGTCTTGTGGTTTTATTATTTATTATTAAATATTTTTAAACCTTTCAACTGTGGCGTTTTTGTGTAGAGATAGTTTAATCTCTAGAGTACATTGCTCTAATCTCTAGAGTACGTTTGCATCTGTTCCCTGCCTTTCCTGTAACTAGTCTAGTCCAGGTACAGATTTGTTGTATTCCAGGACTCTTTGTAAGCTTCTGCGCCCCCCAAGCCTTTCTGTGTTGGAGGGAAGCCTTCTAGCTTATCAGTGGGAGTGGTAAGCATTAGGTAGCCTATCTACCACAAGAGGAGTGGTTCCTGGCCCAGAAATTGTAGCTATTGGCCGTTTGGGCAGTGTTTTTCCATCTCTTTCAACATTCTGGTTTAAAAGCTGCACTTGTGCTTGTTTCCCACCTTTCCTGTAACTAGCCTAGTCCAGATACAGACTTGCTGTATCCAGGACTGTTGGTAAGCTACTGAGCCCCGCAAGCCTTTCTGTGTTGGAGGAAAGCCTTCTAGCTTATCAGTGGGAGTAGCAAGTACTTGGTAGCCTGTCTACCATGAGAGGAGAGGTTATTGGCCCAGAAATTGTAGTTTATTGACCATTTGGACAGTTTGTCCATCTCTTTCAACTTTCTGGTTTAAAAGACCACATCTGTGCTTGTTTCCCATCTTTCCTGTAACTAACCTATTGGGTAGCATTAGAAAGCCTTAAACTGATACAAGCCTTCTAACTTAGGAGAGAGACTTTGGAATGATTTAAGTATCAGTTTTCTGTACTTTCTTGCTGTACTTAATTATTTTCCACCTAAATGCAGATTTTCCAGCACTTATTGTGATTTAAAAACTTGTTATTTTCACATATTGTACTTATTTGACTGTCTGCACTTTTAAAAAGTTGTTTTTTGTTTAAATAATTTGTTTAACTGTTGTAGGCTACACACTAAAGTGCGATAGCCTTTTATGATCATTTGTAGTCATTTAAAGCTGTTTAAGTGTATTTACTGTTTTTGCCTTATCTTTAAAAAAAAAAAAATCCTTGTTTCCCACCTTTCTAAGCTAGTATAGTCCAGTTTTCTGGCTAGTGCTGAATTCAGGGTTGTGATATTAGTTTCTGAGTTTCCCATACCTTACTTGGAGAGAAGAAAGTTTCTCTGTTCACCTGTGAGAGAGGGGAGCTTTGAGCAACCTATCTGTCCCTGGAGGAGTGGTTCCAGCCCAGAAGTTAGTAGTTTATTGGCCATTTTGGGCTAATTTCTATCTCTTTCATTTCCCTACTATAAAAACCACATTTGCACGGTTTTGCGCACCGGGCAGTGCTGGTTAGTTATGGTTAAATTATTATTGGCTTAACTAAGTCTCCTCTTCAGTTTTTTCCTTGAAACTAGTCTAACTCTCAACCTAAGCACTCAAAAAGCATCTTACAGCCCAGCACTTGCTCAGACCTAATAGCTAGCACTAATATACCCTGACACTGATTGCCCAGTAGGGCAAGGCTCTTTATTCACCCCTCACCAACCAAGTGACTAAGCAGCTCACCCTACTATTCAGGCATGACCAAAGGGCAACTTCAGGTGCACGCTCCAGTCCAGCTGGTGAATCTGGGTATCCTGAGGCAATGTTACAACTGTCTCATGTACACAGACAACCCTCTCCTCCTACCACAGAACACTAACATATGCGAGAGTTGCAATTATACAGCCAAACTGGAAGCTAAGCTGTCTCTATCCAGGACTGGAACAGACAGTCAAGAGGAGAAGGTTAACACTTGCACCACAACTCCAGCCGTACACAGACCTACTAAAACAGCACTGGCAAAAAATACACATAAATACACAAAATCATACTTGAAGGCTATAAATAAAAACCTGTAAAAGCATCAGAGACCTCCAAAGTAGAGACCCAAACAACCTGCACTTCACGTCACAAACCAGACAACACATAAAAGATAAAATCAGTGTGCCGTACAATCACAGCCCTTAAGGCAAAATAACATGCCTAACACACTAGTATTAGGTGACTCTATAGTCAGGCACATTGATGTCCCACTCACTAGGCTGGACAAGCAGAAGGTTACTGTTAGCTGCCTGTCGGGAGCCAGAATCTGCCACATAACACAAGCACTCAGGTCACTCCAGAACAAGTACAAATATGACTCTTGTCATTGTTCATGCTGGTGTGAATGACCTGAGATGTACCTCCCTGGACTACATGAAAAGAGACATGGAAGAGCTCTCTGATCATGTAGCCCAGGCTGGTATGACCCTGACCCTGAGTAGCATCCTGCCCTCACCAAGAATGATACCTCAGTATAAAGAAAAAATGATAAATTTCAACAGTTGGCTAAGCTTCTGGTGTCATTCAAAGGGGATCCAGTGTCTGTCAGCCTGGGACGACATGCTCGACAAGCCACTTTGCTCCACAAGAGACAGCATTCACCTGTCAACCCTAGGCTTTCGAATACTAGCCAAGGCTCTTGCTGCCCCCATAGTGCCTTTTTTAAGCAAGGCTCAAAAGTCAAACCCACCTCTGTAAACAGCACAATTAACAAAAAACTGAGGGTAATGCTACTCAGTGCCAGGAGTTTAAATCTCAAAATGTACATGCTCGAAGCACTCCTCAGTATGGAGAACGTTAACATCTGTGCAGTAACTGAAACCTGGTTCAGGGCTCCACACAGCACCCCAGCACTACCAGGCTACAACTCATACCACACATTTCAGCCACAGAACATGGACTGAAACACAAAAGGAGGGGGTGTATCCATATTCATCACAGATACTTACAACTCTACAACTCCAGGTTAGTGGCACAGCATGATACCTCTGAGATCATCCATGTGCAACTGACATCGGGCAAATCTGCAATGCAAATTGTGGCCTGCTACAGATCACCCTCCATGACCCAGGACCACTACTCCACCTTTCTGGGGACACTGGAAAACATGAAGCTCCTGCCAAACACCCTGATATTGGGCAATTTCAATTACCTACCATTCATGGGGAAAACTACTAGAGTACAAATTCCCAGGCCCAGCGCTTCCTGGAATTCATCAACTCAAACACCCTAGATCAGCTGGTAAACTCCCCTACCAGAAGTGAAAACATATTGGACCTGGTCATCACCAACATGGGCGACAGGTGTTCCACATCGGAGGTCAACCCATCACTGGTTAGATCAGACCATAAACTAATCACTCTGGATGTCCACACCCCACCACCACCCCCAACTAAGGAAACCACAGTAAAAAAATTATCTAAAGCAAACTTCACCTTACTTAAGACAGAGGCGGTAAGTTTCACAGCCCCCACACTAAAGGATAATGCTGCCCAAGATGCAGAAACCTTTACAAATGCACTCTATGAGCACCTACAAGGATGCATGGATCATGCCATCCCTGGCAAAACCAAGACTCACTCCTCTAAATAAGGAAACCAGTTTGGTGGACCCCTGCAATAAACAGGCTATACAATAAAAGGAGGAAACTAGTTCAGAAATAAAGCAAATCCCAAGAAGGAAAGACATCCCTGATCAGTATCAGTAAGAAACTGAGGTCCCTCATGAAATCATCCAAGGCTAACTTCGAAAGAAAAATAGCCAAGGATTCAAAAGATAACCACAAAGCCTTCTCTAGCTATGTTAAGAATCTAAGTGGCAACTCACAGATATGCACTGAACTAGTGCAAAATAGCACAAAATATACTGAACCTACTGATATTGCCAACATCCTGACAGATAGATTCAGTGCAAACTTCACCCCTTCTCACCTCCAAAAGGGCCCACAACAATACCGGAAAAGTGTAGTGTCCCAAAAATCACAGACGCACAGGTGAAAACTGCCCTTTCAAAAGCCAAAAACACAGCATCAATGGGAACAGATGGTGTCCCAGGCTGCGTCTTGCACGAACTACAGAGTGAACTAACCCCCCAACTAAACACGCTGTTCACCCTCAGCCTCTCCACAGGCTACATGCCCATAGAATGGCGCACAGCAACGGTTATTCCTCTCCACAAAGGAGGGGCCACAACTGACCCCGGTAATTATCGCCCCATAAGCCTGACTAGCCTGGTCTGCAATGCTATGGAGCGCATCATCATGGAACTCATTAACAAAGATACTGGGAACCTCCAAACACTTGACCCGACCCAGTTTGGCTTTGTTAAGGGTGGATCAGGACTACTAAACCTGGTTGAATTCCACGAGACAGTCAACAAGGCCATAGATGAGGGAAAGGTGGTTCACACAGCCTACCTTGACCTCGCCAAGGCTTTCGACACCATTCCCCACTCGGGTATTACAGAAAAACTGACCAGCCTGAACATAAATCCCTACGTCATGAGATGGGTTACCAACTGGCTTACAGACAGAACTCACAGAGTAAGAATAGTGGGCTCCAGGTCTGACTCTAAACCAGTCACAACTGGTGTCCTGCAACGCTCGGTCCTGGGACCCCTACTGTTTGGCATATACTTCTCAGAAGTACAGGCAAACACAGGAGGACTATGGCTAACCAAGTTTGCCAATGACTGCAAAGTGGGAGCCATAATTGACTCTCCGACTGACAGGGACATCCTCTAAAAGGGACTTACTGAGATGAACACCTGGTGTCAAAGTCATGGCCTCAAGCTAAATGCCAAAAAATGCATAGTCATCCCGTTTGGGAAAAACAAAACACCCACAAATTACCACATAGGTGGCGCAGCCCCCTTAATACAGAAGAGGTAATAAGAGATCTGGGGACCCAGGTAGATAGTAATCTCTCCTTTGACAATCATATTGCCAAAGTAGTTAGGAAATCCTTCTATATGGCCCATCCATCTAATTACTAAAGGGTTGGTATCTAGAAATAAAGAGGTTATAGTGCCCCTCTACTCGCCACTCATTAGACCCATTATAGAGTACAATGCCCCATTTGGGATGCACGTCACAAGACACTTCCAACAGCTGGAAAGACCACAAAAGTACCTCACCAGGAGGATTACTGGTCTCAAACATATGTCCTTTGCAGCCCGACTGAAAAAACTCTGGCTGTATTCAGTGGCATATCGCTTACTCAGAAGTGATCCCTGGCTGACTTACAAAGCCATGTCCAACTCAGAACTGATGGACATGCTCCACCTAAAGAAATCCAAGTCACTGCAAGCCACGCACTCTAGTGAGCTAAACCTCACCACAACAATAAATAGCACATGCTGGAGGGATAGATTCCTGTCACAGAGACTCCCCATGCTTTGGAACAAAATTCCAAATTACATCAGGCAGAGCCCCTCACTAACACTCTTCAAGAGAAACCTTGATGAGTGGATGGGTAACAGAAAATACACCCCTGGGATCACTTCATTTGCTCTGCTTGACAGAGGATCAGTTAATTAATCAATGGGGCAGCGGAAGCCGACACACTCTGGCTAGGCTTATAAATGCCCCCGGGCATATAGCCTAGTACCTACCTATGAACCTATGAACCTATGTATATAGCGAGAATAAGCCTTGCTGCTCAGTCACATTTACCATTTGGATAATAATATTGCACAGTAATACTTGGACACCCATTGGTAAGGGCCTTTTTAGTAGCTGATAAGTAAGGGTCCTGCCAGCTTTCCCCAGGAGTGTCTGTGTGATTGTATATAAATCATATCTCAAAGTGTGTGTGTGTGTGTGTGTGTGTGTGTGTGTGTGTGTGTGTGTGTGTGTGTGTGTGTGTGTGTGTGTGTGTGTGTGTGTGTGTGTGTGTGTGTGTGAGTGTGTGTATGAGTTTGTGTGTGTGTGTGTGTGTGTGTGTGTGTGTGTGTGTGTGTGTGTGTGTGTGTGTGTGTGTGTGTGTGTGTGTATCAGCTACTTGGGCAGGGACCTGAAGCACTGGTTGGAGAGAGGGAGTGCTAGGAAGATTTGGCTTGGGACCCTGGCTAAGGACCCCACTCTATAGCTGTGCCACTGGGGTGTCTTACTGGAGATCTGTAGAGAAAGGGAGAAACCAGCCCCAGACTGACTGCGATCCCTGTGTGCTCCTAAATGAAATTGTACTTTATTGTGTATGTATTTGTTATCCTTCCCAATATGAATGCCTCTTACTGGTGTTATTAGTGGGGATTGAGGCTCCTTGATTATGGGCCAGTGCATGGGCATCACATATTAATTGTTTGGCAGTGGTGGGATATCCACATCACATATTAATTGATTGGCAATTGGCTTGTAGTGGTGTGGATAGTGAATTCTTGTAGCTTGTGTACAGTGATCACTGAAGGTGTTTTTGTACTCTAAATTAGCCATGCAGTGAATATTCAGAGTTCACATCAAAACTATTTCATTTCTTTTGTTAGCTTAGTTAGTCAGGGAGAGCAGGCAAGCATGTCAGCAGAGGAGTATGGCAAGCTGACAAGGAGCCAGTTGGCTGAGATGTGCCAGGCTAAGGGACTGGTGCATGGAAACCTGACTAAGCCAGACATAATTGCAGCTTTGGTCACAGCTGCATCAGAAAACAGCAATCAGGAAGACAATCAGACTGGCAGTGGAGATGTACAACACTCAGAGAATGGACAGCTCAACCATTCTGCAGAGGACTTAAAAATCCATCTGGAGCTAAAGAGACTTGAGTTGGAGGCCAGGCATTTGTAAACAGAAGCAGCAGAGAGACTGAGATGTCTACAGGCTGAGGAGAATGAGAAAGTGCTAAGCCTGGAAGCTGAGGAAAAGGAGATCCAGAGGCAGTACGAAAAGGAGATGCTGACTCTTCACCAGAGTCATGGAGGTAATGGGGAATGGGTAACTGGACACCAGAAGGACAAACGATCAGTAAATTTCTTCCACAGTTTACTTGTTTCACTTTCTTATTGTACAGGATACATGAGACTTCATTACACTTATTTGATTAGATGCACCTATCATTTAAATAAAATCATCATGTTACATGATCCTTTTTGATTAAGACAGCAAACACCCAACAAAGCATTTTCATAAAATAATTACTTTAACCTTTGCACTAGATTCTGGCAGTATTAAAGAAAGAGCAGAAAGTACTAGTTTTCTTAACACCAGAAACCATTTGCTTGGTGTCCTACTCATGTTGAAACAGATGGTCTACAGCCTGTTGCAACTCTTAACTATGCCGTAATGATGGTGAGTGTGTCCAAAAAAGCCTGCCAGGGAAAGAGACACGTCTCATGTCATGCAGAACATTTAGAAATAGGCAGTCTCCTCTCCCAAAGTGTATGGCTGGGATAATTATGGGCAAGCTGTGCCCCAGACTTATAAGTGACCATATGAAAAGGGTATGAGGGTGTTGAATGCAGCAATATTAAGTATGTATTGAATGTTTTCTTATTATTTTCTGCATTATCTCTGATGGGGGCCATCTCTCTCTCTCTCTCTCTCTCTCTCTCTCTCTCCCCCTCTAGAGAATGCCGTAGTGGGAATGCTGGACCTGTTTTTAAAATAAGTGCATGCAGTTTCCTTCATGTGTGACAGAATATGCCACTAGAAGCAAAGTGATGTTGAAAAGGGATGTTCAGAATATTTTGTTCTGATATCATAATTACCAGACTGGGTATTATCTACTTCTTTTTTTACTGTGTCCAATAGTTTTACCAGAGGGGGTGGGTGTCAATGACAAACTTGACAGTTATATATTTATGTATAATCATCCATAATGAAGACTATAAAAATGAAGAATACTTGAAGTAACTACGCTAATGATATTATGTTGGCATTGGCATATTTAGCAACTATTTTGCCTTGTCATTCATGGAAAACATTCAGGTTACTGATATAATGGAGAGTGATTATATTGGGTTAATACTAAATGTATACTAAATACATTTCAATGAGCTTTAAATTGAGTTCATTTGCTTGTGCAGTGCATTATAAAGTGCTGATAAGTTCTGATATAGTTAAATATAAGTTAGAATGTTAATAGCTGTTTAGTCTATTCCTTTTTGGAAATTATTTGATATACTTAATGGAAATGTGTGGGTGATAGGATAACATGGCATTTATGGACACACATATGTATATTCAGTGTACAATGTGTGTAAAATATTGATGCATTTATGCAAGATGGGTGTATTAATGACATTTTTACAGTCTGAAAATATTTGGGTCATTGTCCCAGAGTAATGGCTAACCATTATTTTCAATTAGTTGTCAGTTTTTCATAATGTTACTGGGATAAGGGAATTAGAAATGTAAGTGGACATTATGTATATACAGACATCTTGGATTAAGCATGTGGCAAATAAGCAAACAAAATTGGGGAGGATTGGATACCAAATAAGAGATTTGACAGCAAATTTATTAACAGAAATTTTGGGAAGTAGAAGTAACAACTACAAAGCAGCACATGCATAATGGTAATGCAAATAGGACATCACCAATGAAAAGAAGAAGGCCTTAACTATCAATAAAGCAGAAATGGCACTTGTGGTATTCTTGCATGAGGTACATTTGACAAAAGATGAGTGCAAAAAGTTGCAATTCCATGACTGGAAGCTGTTAAGGATATCGTTATATGAGAAGGGTAGAAAGAATACTTTTTATTCTGGTATGACAGGTTCATAGTTTCATAGGTGTTTATTTGGCTAATGACCACAAGGGTCTTTTTAAGCCTAGAAATGCATCCCAAATCTCTGACAACTTCTGATACCCTTGATAAGTGTAAGCATGGGCCTGGGAGATGAACCATTTACAGGTTACCTCTTTGCATTAGAGACATAGGTGCCAAATCAGAGATGAATATCTGGTTTCTCTTCCAATTGTCCAAATTGCACTTGAATTTGGTTAGGGAGGAACTCTGCTTCACATGGATGGGGAGCCTGTTCCATAGATGGGGTAGTAGAGGTTCCTAGCACTAGTAGTAGAAACAGATTTCTAGAACTAGTGAAAGGGATATTAAAGGACCATAGAGGATTTATGTGAAGAAAATATAAAAAGTAAAGGCAAGAAATGTGCACTGATTTATTTGCATTAAGATGTGGCATCAAGGAAATTCATGTTTAATAGTAAAGAAATGGTGGGATTTGTGACTAGTACTGCAATTTTGGTTGGATTATAAATGTTCTCATTTAACGTGTGCTAAGACTGGGAAAGATGCTTAGGTGAGCAGCAAGATAAGGAAAGAATTATATTGTGAGATACAGCAGGAGGTGCTAGAAAATACATATAGGACTTCAGAAAAAAACAGAAAGAATGTTCACTCATAGTCTCAACAGGGGAGCTGGCAAGGTTAGATCATTTTTTAATCACATGGTGCATAAAGGAAGGGTAGTAGAGTATAAGCAAATAATAGCTGCATTCACAGATCACACTTCATTGATTGAAGAGATAATGTGACAAAAATTAAGTTCTGAGGCTGGCAGCTAAAGACGTAATTAATACAGAATAAGATTTGTGAGAAGATAAAGTATGGCTGGAGTAAATGGGACATGGGTGAAAATGGGGAATGAGGGATTGACGTGGTGGTGGTAGTGCAGGATGTAGCAATATAACATCTGCATTCCACACTAGAAAGACGAAGCTAAAAAGAAGAAGCAGAGAGACAGAAGAAAATGACAGTGAATCAGGAAGAGTTACTCCAACAGAGACATACAGACAGACAGAAAGGAAAGTGTAGAAATGCAGTTCAGAAATGGAGGATCAGTTAGGAAGCTGATTAAAGACTGCAGAATATTTTAAATGAAATAGAGAAGGAGTAAGTACAGACCTGGAAAAACAATGTTGTACTGACTAAAACATAAGCAGATGATGGAGGTGACAAGAATGCAATGTTCTGTACATAACAACGGTCAGCAACAACAACACAAAAATCATAGTTTCTGTGCAGCTTGGGATATCATACTCATCTAATTGTAGGAATTCCTTTGACTCTCAAGACAAGTATCTTCATCCACACATTACTGTAATCAAGTTACACAAAATACTACAACTACAGATCCCAAACTTAGTTATATGTATAGTGCAGTGTGTGATCTGTGTTTTATAAAAAAAAATAAATACTGTTGCATTGGAAAATGTAGAAAAACTAAGGATAGCTACACTTTCCTCCCATGGTGTTTTGTACTCCTCCTTTATTTTCAAGCTTCATGTTGCATGAGCAGTGCTTCTTAAGAATAGGGGGCTGGCATGTTTGGTAGCACATCTGCAATCTATAGGCAGCAGCTGTGGAACCTCCTAGGTATCAAAAAGATGAAATTTAGTGTGGGGAGGCACTACACACTCTGATGCAGCTGATCTTAAGCAAATAACTCTTACCCTGGCAAGGAAAGCCACAGAAGTCTGTGTTTGGTCAGGGAGTAATTTGGCACAGACAAGAATGAATGGGCTGGTGGGGAAAGAATCTTGAAGTGATGGTATGTAGGAGGGAAAAAGTCTAATATTGAGAAGAAGCAAATGTGTGCCTCTGTGCCAGTCACTTAACTAGACAATGGTCCTGGATCACCCCAAAAAGGTGCTCTTTGTTCAGTGGGTTTACCTAGTTAACTAATATTTAAAAAATAAATCTCACTAGGAAGTGGAAAAAAGAAGAGACACCTAGGAAGCTATAGTGGAGAACAGAAGTAAAACAGGAGTAAGAAAGAGAAGTGCAGTTATCTGGATGCAGAGATATGGAAAACAAGTCGGAAACGAAGTTGACAACTGAGGATTTCACGGTAATTGTTGCACAGATAATTTATTTTAAATAAGTAGCAAATCTACCAGTCAGCAATTAACATATCTTCTATCTATGATGAGTCTAGGTTTACAAGATTATCATCCAATTTCTCAAGCATATTAACATTCTGTGGAAACAGGGTTTACTAATGAATATTTTCATTCAACTATCTGGGATTGATGTGATCCCTAATTATGAACTAAAGAATGGTTTGGGTTGAACAATGGAAGTCTATTTTAAAAGTAATGCCTATTTTCTAAACTATTTTGTACTGAATACATACCTCTCAACTCTCCAGATTTTCTCAGCATGTCAGGATTTTTGCTTCATATTTTTGGTTTGTTCCTCATAAAAATGTTAATTTTCTGCCAAATAATTGAAGATTGATGTTGACTGCTATCACTAAATAATGACATCCATTTGAGTTTCAATTCATATCCTTTAAAAATGCATGCTAACGAAAAACCTGTTATTTTAGCAACTTTCTAAGAGCACTATTTGAAATCTAGCCATGATTCTGAGTCTTTGTACAGCCATTGTTTCTGGCTTTATCCAGATTTCTTGCCCTTTGAGGTTGGGAGGTATGGCTGAATACACAATTTATTACACAGTATAATTCATCATTGTCATTATTCTTACTCCCTTTTCCCATTTTGTTCTTAACAGGGTTGGGGTGTAGCAACAGCTGCTTCCACCTATCTTGATTCAGCTACTATCTTTCTGACACATGTGCCCAGATTACTATAACCTGTTCTCTTTGGCCTTCTCTACAATTAGAACTACTTTGGCTGCTGCTCCAGTGTTATCATTTCTTTATCCACCAGTGTTCTTCCTACCACCCATCTCAGACACTTCATCTCTCTCACATCTACCTTCCTCAGCTGCTTTGCCTTCTCTTCCTCGGTTTCTGTACCATACATAAGTACTAGTTGCAGCACTGTTTTGTATGCCTTACTTTTTAGCTTCTTTGGAACATACTGTCACCAACACTTTGTGCCAGTTGGTTGCAGGCCCTCCAACTCTAAGTTTGACCTCATTCTGACTTCCTTTTTCCTCAACCAGTCCACCCAGACACCTGAAGCAATTAACCCATTGCAGTATTTTCTATTTTGTATTCTATCTCACATGTCACCTTCTTCTGATTCCCCCATTTGATGCCTTGACAACTGTCTTGTCTGTACTTAATTCCATCCCATATACCTTCAGTTTTGCATTCCATTCCCCTATAATTTGCTGAAGTTCCTGTTCAGGGTCTGCTTGTAATGCCGCATTGTTTGCATACAATTGATTTGTTGTTGCTGTCCCCTCCAACCTGTTTGCTAATGCAGTTTATCACCAGTGTGAATAGCAGTGGACTCAGAGCTGAACCCTGATGCATACCTACTTCCAATGGGAACCTCACTGAGAGTCTGAACACTGTTTCTACATGTGTCATTGGGCCTTTTTACATAGCCTGCACTAATTCTACCAACTTTCCTGTGACTGAACCATCATTTTGTTATATGTTTGTCCCATGTCTAGGAATGCCAGGTTGAACTGCTTCCTCATCTTCAGCTTCTTCCCACTCTGTCTCACTGCAAACATTCAGTTGATTCTGCTGCATCTAGATCTGAATATGAACTGCTCATCTTCCCAGTTTCTTTCTGTTGCTGTGCATATTCATTTATCAATCACCCCTCCAGCACTTTCATGCAGTGTGACAGGAGTCTGATACCTGCTTACTGCCCACAGTTGTGAATATCCCCTTTGTTCTTGTACATTGGTACTAGAATGCTTCTTCTCCTCATAGCATATACATGTCTACTGATCTAGCTCATTACTGCCCCCTTCTGATGTGAACCATGAATTATTCAGATAATATGATGCAAGTATTCCATGTATGTATAACGTGGTACTGAAAATCTGTTAAATCTGTGAAGGATTTTATCACTCTGAGACCTCAGTTAATTAAAGTGTAGTATGACTGGCTTAGTCTGTTATCAAATTATTCTGGAACTATTTCAGAATTACTTAAATAATGAAAAACGTGATCATTATAACTTCATTTGCGTTGGAAATTAGCCTGTCATCACATTATTCTGGACTGTTTCAAAATTTCTAAAAACAAATATAAAGTGGTCATTATAATAGTGTGCTTTTAAAAATATTATGTTAACTACTCTTTGGACAGATTTAAATTGTATAAATACACTGTAACTATTAAAATTATAAAAAAGGGTATAAATCCACTGACTTTAATTAAAGTGTATAAGTAGCAATTTTAAAAATGAGGAAATAAAATGTATGTTGATGTTATCGATTTTGTCATGCCTATTTATAGTGCAATGTCTTCTGAATTTTTTTTCTTTTTTGTTACAAGAAGTGTGTTTATTTTTTTTTCATTGTTTAAGTTAGAGTTGCTATGTTGTTTGTGTCATTTACTCATTTATGTTCTGAATGTCTGTCTGTATCTCTCTAACTCTCTGGCTTCCCGAAAACATTAATAACCTTTTGGAGATCTTTCATTGCCAAATAGGGTATTGATGTGCAATTCACCTATTAAGTAAACTGCTATGTAAGCCTTTGGCATAACTTATCTGCACATTTCTAAAGTAATGTGACTTTGCTATGCAGCACTGCATAGGTATTATAATAGAAATGTTTACATTATACATTAATCCCACAGTGTGTTGTTAACTACCACACTGCATCATGCCATACTTTAGTTGTTAAATCAGCCAATTGGATTTGCTGTCAAAAGAGGGTTGACATATGAGGATGGAGCAGATCTGATTTGGACTGCAGTCATGCTGACCTACCTTCTGGTCATTTTGCAGTGCAACTGTAACTTCTGTTATTTCACTTGTATAAGACAGCTAGGAAAGTGATACTATGTAACAATATAGTAGCTCTTTGCCTAAAGGAGACACATTTTTCTCCTCAACTCTGGTCGGTGGGGGTGTGCTATGTGAAGATATGTGAAAGCTGCCAGCCTAGCTACATAGAATTTTGTAGATAATTCTGTCATTTGTAAATAGTAATATAAGCCACAGGCTTGTTCTCTTAAATGTGAAAAGACTGTATTGGATGTTGAACTGCAAAAATGTAACAACAGTGCACTCTGCTGTAAGAAAGCTGATAAGTCAAGCATTTTATGACTGTTTTGATCTCAGGGCTCGGAGCCATGGTGTCTGAACCAGCAGATTCTTTCTATAGTTTTGAGACTAGAGTTACTTGCTAGATTTTACATATATAATGTCTTTAATTGCTGTAGTTTCCTGACCAGGTGCAAGCTTACTCCTTCTTCTTCTTCTTCTTTCAGCTTTTTCCCGATTAGGGTTGCCACAGCAGATCACCTGTCTGCTCATGATTGGCAGTGGAGTTTTACAGTGTTGAGTAGCCCAGTGACCAACCTTCCACAGAAGGCACACACATGCACACACTCATACCTAGGGCCAATTTAGAGTGTCCAACCTACCTACAGCATGTCTTTGGGATGTGGGAGGAAACCGGAGCACCTGGAGGAAACCCACGCGACCACAGGGAGGACATGCAGACTCCACACAGATGGCACCTCAGCTGAGAATCGAACTGGAGAACCTCTTGCTGTGAGGTGGCAATGCTAACCACTGCACCACTGTGGCTGCTTACTAAGAAATGTTAATGTAAAGTTTCTTTTAGCCTGGGAAACCAGAGAATTGCTAAGAATGATGTAATCTAAAATGAGTCAGCAGGATGTATTATCAATTTAAAGGACTTTCTCAGAGAAAGAGAGAGAGCATTTTGCATTTGTCTTCAGAACTGAACACTCACCAGCACTTGCTTTGCTCCGTCTATATGTAAGTAGGATCTTAGACTTTAGTGTCTCTCTTAGATAAAAGTCTTTCGGCTTTTCTTGGTTAGGGGTCGCCACAGTGGAACTCTGGTCCGCTAATGATTGGCAGTGAATTTGTACGGTGCTGAGTTGCCAGCCCAATGCCCAACCTTCAAAGAAGGCGCACCCATTCATGCACGCACCTACCTGCATGTCTTTAACGTCACTTCAACCACGGGAATGACATGCAAACTCCACACAGAAGGCGCTCCAGCAGAGAATCGAATGGGAGAACCTCTTGTTGTGAGGCGACAACTCTAACCTAGAAAATAGTAAGTTTAGTCTAGCTGTTTTCTGTGTTGATGTCAGAACATTCTACTGTATTATTTTAAGCATTTTTCTGTGATATGTGAACTCTTGACTAGCACTGTGTAGTAAAAAGTATTGTCTTGTGGTTTTATTATTTATTATTAAATATTTTTAAACCGTTCAACAGTGGCTGTTTTGTGTAGAGATAATTTAAGCTCTAGAGTACATTGCTTGTATATAGCGATACTGTACAAAGCCATTTTAAATAAGCCTTGCTGCTCAGTCACATTTACCATTTGGATAATAATATTGCACAGTAATAATTGGACACTCTTTGGTAAGGGCCTTTTTAGTAGCTGATAAGTAAGGGTCCTGGTGGCAGTGATTACTACCTTAAAGCCTGTACAGAAGGGGCATAGCTAGTGAACCTGTGCCAGCCTTCCCCAGGAATATCTGTGTGGTTGTATATTTATTTATTTTTTATTTTATTTATTTTACATTTGTTTACCGGGATAGTCCAACTGGATACACGTCCATTTTCAGCAAAGGCCTGGGAAGCGGCAAAGGCACATAGACAAACTTACATAGATTACACAGAAGTTAGCAAACAATTATAAAAACAAAGTGATTATATACAATGGCTTAGTAGTATTCCCTAGTAGGGACTCACAATTCTCATGGACAGACACAATTAAAAGTAAGAGACATCAGATTGGAAGCAAAGCTTGGTGACGTAATTACAAGTTATGATAATTACAGAATATGCTTTTAGTTTATAACTTAATCAGGGTTGGCACATGAGCATAGCCAATTCACTTTGAAATACTGTTTGAGGTTTTTCTTAAGAGACTTTTGGAGGATAGTAGGGTTATATAGTTTGGCAAAGAATTCCAGGTTTTGCCAATGAAGTTGGCAAACAGGGATTCACAGAGTTATTAGCTTTGTGGGTTTGGATCAGTAGTTTATCAGCTGACCATAGGGATCTTAGGTTGCTATATGGCTTAATAATATTTTTATGTGAGGGGGTATCCTCAGGGTGGTAGAAAATTTTGTGCGCTATTAAGAGTTGATTGAATTGAATTAAGCTGGGCAGCTCTAGCCACTTTAGTTGTTTAAGGTTCTGACAGTGGTGGGTTTTATAGGTGGAGCCAGTGGCGAATCTGGCAATATGATTGTAGCTATGGGACAGCTTACCTAGTTCGGATTTGTTGAGGTTTGAGAGTACAGGCGAGGCATATAAAAGAGTAGAGAGTAGGTGTGATCGGGCAATTGCAGTCCTAGCTACTGGGGTTAAAAATGTCTTGTTTCTATACACTGATCCAAGCTTCTTATTGATGGTCTGTATGGGTTTGTTGACTTGTAGTTCAAATTTGAGATTATTGTCTATGATAGCACTAGTAGTTTGGTGTGATTATCTGGGGAAATAGTGGTACCATTGTTAGATGTGACAGAGAATGAAAGTGTGGTGGATCTACTAGTGGGGGAAAAGGGTAGAAGTTTAGTTTTTTTGGGGTTCAGAAGTAGGCATTGATTGGTGAGCCAGTTCTCAATAGTGTTAAATGTATTTTGGGTTAAGGTTTGCAGTTTCGATGGGGAGGTGGCTGAGCATATCTGAGTGGAATCATCTGCATATTGAATGCAGGTAGCTTTATGGATAGCAGTGTGAAGGTTGTTGATAAAAACAGAGAAGAGTAGTGGACCTAGTATGGACTCTTGAGGGACACCAAGTGTGAGAGGTAGCTGGCTGGAGAGTTTGCCCTGCCATAGTACCACCTGTTGTCTACCAGTCAGGTAGGACTGGAACCACTGGATAGCAGGCTTGTTGAGAGAAATAGATTTTAGTAGAAGAATGAGAAGTTCATGGTTGACTATGTCAAAGACTTTTGATAGGTCAAGAAAGAGGGCGGAGGTTAGCCTATTGTCATTCCTGTTTTGGTTTATGGCAGTAGTAAAGGAAAGGAAGGCTGAGGTGGTGCTGTGGTATTGCCTGAAACCATGCTGGGAGTTGGATAGTAAGTTATTCTGTGTAAGGTATTGCATTAGTTGCTTGTGTACATATTTCTCCATTATTTTGGCTAGTGGGGAAAGAATGGCAATGGCTCTACAGTTGGATATGTCTGAGGAGCTACCACCTTTATGGAGTGGGATGATATGAGATATTTTCCAGAGGGATGGGATAGCGTTTTTGGATAAGGTTCTGTTGATGAGAATAGCTATAGGATATGCAATTGCATCTGCAGCTATTTGTAGGTACTCTGCAGGGAGAAGGTCAGCAGTGAGGGTGGTAGGTTTTAGTTTTTTTAGAAGTGTTTTGATAAAACTAGTGGATATTGGCTAGAAGCTAAATTCGGGGTGATTATTGGGTAAATTAGGCATGTGGTTTATGTTAGAGGGGGTTGGTTGATTTGCTAGGGATTGGATTGTTTCAGTGAAAAAGTTATTAAAGGTGCTAGTACAGTCTCTGGGGAACTATGAGTGTAGTTAGCTGGGGTTGGGGTGGTGGAATGACCTGGACAAAGTAGTTGATTTAATTCTGCCCAGAACTTTTGAAGGTTGTTATGGTGTTTTTGTAGGAGATTTTGGTAGAAGCTTTTTTATCCAGTAAAATAAATTTTTGTATCATTCCTGAGTTGACGATATTTTAGATGGTCAAGTGGGGCTTTAGCTGTTCTCCAGCTGGCCCAGGCTCTGTTTCTAGTTTTGATTTTAGCTTTGGTATCTTTTGTGAGCCATGGTTCTGTATTTGACCTAGTTTTTATTGTACGTGCTGGAGCATGGGAATCAAGGATACTTAGAAATTTAGTGTTAAAGTGATCTATATCCTCCTCTAATGTTAAGATTTTTTTAGTTTTGACCAGTCAACTGCTTTTAATTCATTTTGGAATATAGCAGCATCAAAGTTTTTCCTGTTTCTAACTGTTTTATATTTGGGCTGGTGAGGGTTTCCTGCCTCCCTTATACAAATCGTATCTCAATGTGTGTGTGTGTGTGTGTGTGTGTGTGTGTGTGTGTGTGTGTGTGTGTGTGTGTGTGTGTGTGTGTGTGTGTGTCAGCTACTTGGGCAGGGACATGTAGCAATGGTTGGACAGAGAGAGTCCTAGAAGGACGTGGCTTGGGACCCTGGCTAAGGAGCCCACTCTATAGCTGTGCCATTGGAGAGTCTTACTGGGGATCTGTAGAGAAAGGGAGAAACCAGTCACAGACTGACTATGATCTCCATGTGCTCTTAAGAGAAATTGTACTTTACTGTGTGTGTATTTGTTATCCTTCCCAATGTGGATGCCCCTCACTGGTGTTATTGGTGGGGACTGAGGCTCCTTAATTACTGGGTCAGTGCATGGGCATCACATATTAATTGGTGGCAGTGGTAGGATATCCACATCAAATATTAATTGGTTGACAGTGGTGAATTAGCCACATCACATATTAATTGGCTTGTAGTGGTATGGATAATGAATTCCTGTAGCTTGTGTACAGTAATCACTGAAGGTGTTTTTGTACTCTAAATCAGCCATGCAGTGAATATTCAGAGTTCAGATCACAACTGTTTTATTTCTTTTGTTAGCTTAGTTAGTCAGGGAGAGCAGGCAAGCATGTCAGCAGAGTATGGAAAGCTGACAAGACGCCAGTTGGCTGAGATGTGCCAGGCTAAGGGACTGGTGCATGGAAACCTGACTAAGCCAGACATGACTGCAGCTTTGGTCACAGCTGCACCAGAAAACAGCAATCAGGAGGACAATCAGACTGGCCATGGAGATGTACAACACTCAGAGAATGGACAGCTCAACCTTTCTGCAGAGGACTTAAAAATCCATCTGGAGCTAAAGAGACTTGAGTTGGAGGCCAGGCATTTGGAAACAGAAGCAGCAGAGAGACTAAGATGTCTACAGGCTGAGGAGAATGAGAAACTGCTATGCCTGGAAGCTGAGGAGAAGGAAAGGCAGAGGCAGCATGAAAAGGAGATGCTGACTCTTTGTCAGAGTCATGGAGGTAATGGGGAAGGGAGTAACTGGACCCCAGAAGCACAAATGGTCAGTAAATTTCTTCTGCAGTTTACAGAGGGGGATAATTTTTATAGTTTCATTTGTATGTTTGAGAGGGTATGTAAACAGTATGATGATGACCAAAGGATCTGGGTACAGTTCCTGACCCCCTTACTCCATGGTAAAGCTGTAACTGTGCTGTCCAAAATGTCTGAAGTTGAATGTTTTGATTATACTGCTGTTAGGAATTGCTTGTTAGAATTCTTTAAGCTAACACCTGAAACTTGTAGGAAAAAAGTTTCATGAGCATAGACACAAGGCAGATTAAAGTGTGTGTAAATATGTTGCTGAACTGAGCACTTATTTCCATAGGTGGGTGAGTGGATGTCAGGGGACCACTTTTGAAGGGCTGGCAGACCTTTTGGTGAGGGAACAAACCCTTAGCACTTTGCCTGAGTTCATGAGGATCTGGTTAGCTGATGGACAATGTGCTACCTCAGAGGAGTTGGGGAAGAAGGGAGACCTATACCTAGCAAGTGGGGCATCCCTGCACAGGAAAGGGACCCCCAGTATTGCTCATGGGTCTAAAGGAACCCATGGTGGGAGGCTCAGACTGCCCCAACAGAATCTGCCAGTAGCAAGGGAAGCCACTAGTCCAGGTACACGTCCAGGACCTAGGGTTAAATGTTTTGAATGCAACCAGTGGGGCCATGTGGCATACAGATGTCCACAGATGCAAGGTGGGGAACAAAAGGTGAGAGAGCCAGTAAGTGGGAAAGACAAAATGCCAGTAGTAGGTTGTCTTGAGACAACAGGGGTATAGAACTACCATCCTGCAAATGTCCTGATAGGGAAGGGTTTTGATGAGGCAGTACCATGTGTTTATGCAGTTACATGCAGTCAGGCTTCAAGACAAACATGTGGGGCTGGTAGCCTGGGGGAGACACAGACAGACCACATATTTGCAGCTAGGACTGCTGAGGTGGTTACTTCAGGGAGAGAGCTACTCTGTAGCAGTGAGACTGAAGGTGAGCCACAGCTGCTTGTAGGTACTGATGTTCCATTGGACAGAGTGACTGCAAAAGTAGAGGTGAGTAGTAGTACCCAGGCTGACAGTGAGGCACCACTGTCAGAGGATTCCAGACTTCCTGCGGAAGGGGAGCTGGGAAGGGTTACAAAGAGAGAGTTGAGACAGGCTCTTCTCTCAGACCCTACATTACAAGGCCTGAGGCAGGTAGCTAGTGAGGCACCTGATTCTCAAGGGAAGGGGGAATATGTATACTGAGACAAAGGGCTACTGTATAGAGAGTGGACCTCTGAGGGAGGGCTAGAAGGGGAGAGGATACAACAATTAGTAGTACCCAGAGCCTACTGTCTGGCACTTCTAGCCATAGCCCATGATATTCCCTTAGCAGGTCATATGGGCATAAAACTACAAAGAGAAGTATTATGCAGAACTTTTATTGGCCTGGAATTTCCAGAGATGTAACAGGGTACTGCAGGACCTGTGAGCAGTGCCAAAAGGCAGGCAAGGCAGGAGACAAAGTGAGAGCTCCTTTGATGCCTTTGCCTGTGATTGAGAAGCCATTTTAGAGGGTAGCTATGGATATTGTGGGGCCTCTGAGTACCCCAAGTTCCACAGGGAAAAAGTATATCCTAGTGGTAGTAGATTATGCTACAAAATACCCTGAGGCAGTGGCTTTGTCCTCCATTGAGGCAAAAAAGGTGGCAAATGCTTTGTTAGAGATTTTCAGCAGGGTAGGTTTCCAAAAAGAAATACTGACTGACAAAGGTGCCAATTTCATGTCAGACATGCTGGCTTGTCTGTGGAAGTACTGCAGAGTGAGTGAAGAACCTGAAGACCACCCCCTACCATCCCCAGACTAATGGTCTTGTTGAGAAGTTAAACTCTACAATCAAGTCCATGTTATGGGCATTTGCAGACCAGTTTCAGAGGGAGTGGGACAAATATTTGACCCATCTGTTGTTTGCTTGCAGATAGGTTCCCCAGGAATCCAGGAATTCACATGACTTTTAAGTCACTCATATCTATATCTATATCTATCTATCTATATATATATATATATATATATATATATATATATATATATAGATATGTATTTTTTTTTTTTGAGGGAGGGGGAAGCAGATTTAGTCAGTCATTTCCTCAGTAGTAGACCTTCGGGTTGTATACGTCTATTTTCTAAACTGACTCCCTAGCATAGCAAACATTCCAGACCTGCTACAATGCATTTGCTTATAGTTAACTCAAGAACACTTAAGCAGGGATATAACTTCAGATGAAACTCAACCTTCTGAATGCGGCTTTATTCCAGCTTCATAACTTGTCAAGAAATCAACTTGGAATTTAGGTTTTACATATATATATATATATATATATATATATATATATATATATATATATATATATATATATATATGCCCCACAAAGACATTGGCTGATTCATATTTTAGAGGTATATCTTAATCAGATCTGTTAACCTCTAAATGGGATTGTCTATCTTTGAAAACTGTAGAGCTCTGTAGCAGCTCAGAAAAAAACTTTATACATGTTCAATTGCCCTCTATTTTTTTCCTTTCTTTGTGTTATGGAAGCATGCATTTGAACTCACCTTTGCAAGACAGCTGACGCAAAATAAGCATGTTAACATTTTGATTTAAACACTCTTTACATGGAAAAACACAAAGCCAAACAATCACACATATTACTGGCTTGCCTAAAAAACATTGTGCTGGGATCATCTCTAAAACCCTTTCACTGTAATGCATTAATAAGCAAATGTAGTATCCACAACAAACTTACAGAGCTTTTGTGCTTCCTTCATATCATAAATCTGACATCTTTTTCCATAAAACAACAACGGCACAAAGCAAACACACATTCCTTTTAGAAATAATTAAAGGTCATGAAAATGAAAGAGTCAAAAGACCTGGTAAAGAACTATGAGAAAGAACACATCTGTAAGTGAATCATATCAGCAGCTAATGATTATCCACACAACAAACTGTTTACTTGTTATTATTTTGCCTTGTTAGCCCCCAAAAATATACACCTGCCTATCATATGCACCCCTACATCAAATACAAAGACTTAGCAACATCAAGCCAGTTTATATATATATATATATATATATATATATATATATATATATATATATATATATATATATATGGGTCTACTTCATATGACCTAAATTTCATTTGACTGAGACCAAAACACTGAAAGTTCAAAAGACTGAAAACTCATTTGACTGAAACTCATAACACGGACACAGTAAAGTAAGAGTATATGCCCTTTTCCCCACTGTAGTGTGATCCTGGAGTTAGTATATATAATTAGAGTGGGGGGTTAAGCTCCCCACATAGTTTAGGTAAATATTGCTTTCTGCAAACAGTTATTCATTGCATTTATAAATATCCATGTGTATGGTTTAAAATGTATAAAGTATGTGGGGGGCTGTGCCCCCTACACACCCCCAACTATATATACTAACTCCAGGATCGCACTACAGTGGGGAAAAGGGCATATACCTTTTACTTTAATACGTCTGTGTTATGAGTTTAAGTCAAATGAGTTTTCAGTCTTTTGAACTTTCAGTGTTTTGGTCTCAGTCAAATGAATTTCAGTCAAATGAAATTTAGGTCATATGAAGTAGACAAATATATATATATGGGTCTACTTTAAATGCCCGAAACTGCACTTTACCGACACTGAATTCAACGACCCAAAATCACCGACAACTAATTGACTGACAAACACTTTGCCCGAGAATAAATTCACCGACACTAACGTAATTAACTCAGCGACAGCAACATAAACTATCATCCTTCAGTACACCAACCGTAAATACAAATAAACAGCAAAGCACTAAAACTACGTTAGTAACAAGTACTCCAACCTCAAAAAATAAAACATGGTGAACGAAGTCTACAACCATTTAACAGGGCTCACAAATACTAACAGCAAAATAATACTGAAATCATACAACATAATATCTGCAAAGTCCCACCTGTAGATATGCCTCCATTACTCAAGTTAAACTATACGTGTTGCAAG